>NW_018128362.1:37897-38120 GCF_001952655.1 Monopterus albus
AGTTTTTTTTTGGTGGGGGGATGCGGAGCACGCAGCCACATTATTGTTTTCCTGTTCTTTATCGTGTAGATGCTGGAACAGTAGCATCCAAACTCTTCTTATCCTCTTATTTATTATTATTCTGGGTTCTTTCGTCCATTTTTGGCATCTAATTTCCTCAGCATACTTTCAGCTAGAAAAGCCATTCAGGTATCAAAATGTTCAGCTTTTTAAGGACATTCCT
>NW_018128362.1:38177-46029 GCF_001952655.1 Monopterus albus
TTTATACTTTTCTAATAAATTCAGGTTTTTTTCTAAAAAATTTCCCACTGAAATGAATAGGAAAGTCTTGAAAGCCTTGTCCTCTTGGAACCTTAATAGCTCCGGCATACATTGGGCTAAAAACGCCATTTCAACTGTATTAAATTCATGACAAATTTATCTACTGATGGTGCAAAAGGCTTCTTGATATCTTTTATGGTTTTTTTATACTCGCCATTTATATTTTGTGTACTTCTCCATTCACTTTGAATGGCTCCATTGACTTGAATAGGCACCCTGTAGTGTCACGTGACTCCTGCTCTAGCTGTGTGTCTGTTTTTTTTTTACCACTTTCCTGCCGGTTTTCTGCTTTTATTCTGCCATCCTTAAGCTTTCAGACACATATAATACAGGAAATTGTAGAGAAAATTGTGAAGAATCTGATGGTGCCATTGGTATTGTGATAGGATGAACGGTATTTGCATAACATCGCAAATTGCAGAGGTAGTGCTGCCTCAGTCTTCATTCAGTCTGCATTCAGGGACACTCAGAAATCCTACTATTATAGTTGCATTTAGGGGACGGCTGTGGCTCAGGAGGTAGAGCGGGTCGTTTCCTAACCGAAGGATTAGCGGTTCAATTCCCAGCTTGTCCACTCAACATGTCGAAGTGTCCTTGAGCAAGACACTGAACCCCCAGTTGCTCCCGGTGATGTCACCGGTGTGTGAATGTGTGTGTGTTTGGGAGTGCAAATGGGTGAATGGCCAAATAATGTGAAAGCGCTTTGAATGTGCTGTAAAAGCATAGAAAGGCACTATACAAGTATAAGACCATTTACCATTCAGGGGAACTCGGAAATCCCAGCTTCAGCAGTTGTAAAAGTTATATTCGGTGAGGTCTATACCTGAAATGCATTACTTCAAACGCTGAACCTATCATACTATTACTCAGTTGTGCATATTGAACAGTAATGCTGCCAGGTTTTGTGAACGCATCAGTCTCCTCTTAAATTTTCTCCTCTCACTTTTACTTAGCTTGGATATTTTACAGGACATTTCAGAGAGATCACTGTCAACAGTATTTGTTGTTGCAGTAGACAAGCTGTGAGAAACATGTCATGGGACTGAAATCAAACTGGATTTTGAAAGTTGTTCAGTCTAGAGATCCTGCATGTCAAGTCAAAGTGTTTATTGTCATATGCACAGTACGGAAACGCATTTCCCTGTACAATGAAATTCGTACTTTGTTGTCCACATGAATATCACACAATACAAATGAAATATACAGTAAAGTAGATAAATAAGTAACACAAAATCTAAGGCACTTTAAAACAGCAAGTGAACAGATATAATAAAAATATATAAGAAAATGTATGCTACATGGGAGCTGCATGTGCAGTAGTCAACAGTGAATGTGCAATTATGCATGTGCAAACAGAATGTAAACAGTACAGGTTATCATTTACATGACGTATTTCCTGGTAATAAACTCCTCAGCTGTTTAGGAGTCTGACGGCAAAGGAAAAGAATGAGTTTTTCAGTCTAGAGGTCCTGCATTTCACACTTCTGAACCTCTGCCCCAAGAGTAGGGACTGAACAGTCCGTGCTGGGGGTGGGTGGGGTCCTTGAGGATGGAGGCAGCTTTCCTCCGCACCCTGCGGTGGTAAATGCTCTGCAGAGAGGGCAGTGGAGTGCTGGTGATCTTCTCCGTAGTCTTTACCACTCTCTGCAGGCGCTTGCAGTCCATAGCAGTCGTGCTGCCATACATACATGTCCAGTAGGTGCAGTCCACTAAGGGAGGTCACTTTGCAGATATCTATGTAAGCCATGCCACATTCAAAAATGTGCTTCAGTGAAACTACAGCTAATGTTGTTGTCATTTTCTGAACCTTGTGGATTGTACCACTCCTCTGTTTCAGGTTGTGTGCTCTTTCTATGTACACTAGATCAGTGTTTCTCAACTGGTGTCACCCTGGGACCCACTTTCCAACCCACCTGTCAAGTTGCGACCCACCAGTACAAGATTTCAAATAAATGTATTAAATTTTAAAGCATTTAAAAAAAAAACAGTCAGTACAGCCTTTGTGTCAGATTTTTCTGTCTGCATTGAGGAAATGTTACTCAAAAATAAAAATAAACACCACAACTGCTGCATAACAACAGGGTGCTGTATATGTATAAAACTGAATGCTGAACTGCAAACACACCATGATAATATTTTATAGGCTCTTTTCATTTCACATGTAAGCAAGATTTTATTTTACAGTGAACTAATGAGATAGCTGTAGTTGTCTTTTAGTTTTGACAAAAGTTTCAATGTCTGGGCTGATAGTAGGCAGAGCTACTCTCAGATCATATTCAGTGTCCAGCCTGTTCCTTTGCTTTGTACCAAGCCACTTTAACATAGATAGGTGAATGATAGGATTGTTTTCACTGCCAATGTTTTGAGGGAGGGATATTCAGACATCACATATTTGGACCAAAAATGGGGGAGCCTTACCTCATCAAACATCTTTCTTAGCATCTTGTCACATGACAGCTTGGCCAGCTGATTCTCCTCGCTGCTTGGCAAGACAACACTTTCCATGTCAATTCCAAATGGATCTCTTATCCAGTGACTATTGTCCTGTTTCTCTGCAAAGTAGTCCTCAAAGCGAGCTTGTAGACTGGTCAGATGCACAGTGACAGTTATTTTCAGGGCATTTTTGGCTGATGTAGTTAGCTCTCCTGCTGCGTGGCAAGTGTTGGGAAACATGTCAAGTCTGTTTTTAGTCACGTGATTTATCCACAACCTCAACTTCTTTTTGAAGGCAGTGATGTTGTCAGTCTGTTCAAAGATGTTGTGTCCTCTCCCCTGCGTAAACACGTTTAAAGTGTTTGAGGTGCTCTGTCAGGTTTGCCCGGCTGCACCTGCCTTTCTCACTTCCCTCACTTTGTTTCTCACTTTGTTTCACACACACCTGCTCCACACTCCTTTATTGCCACCAGCTGCACCTCATTAGTTCTCCACCTTACTTATACCCAGCTCACCTACCACTCCCTTGCCAGTCCGTTCTAGTTCTCAGGCCCTGCATGTTGTTGAATTGTTTTTTGCCTTCATCTGCCTCCTTTTTTCCTATTTAGCATTACGCATATTGGACTCTCTGTGCTCCTCTCCTCCTATGCTGCTTTTTCAACCTCCACAGACTACTCCCTCCAGACCTTGGCTCTATCCAACCCTTCCAGCCTCCACCAAACAGGTCGATGCACAGTCACCAGATTATCATCTGCCCAACCTCTGCTTTCTATCTCTGCAGTAACCTCCATTTTCCACCGACCAGCTCAGGAGTGACCCTGGCTACGCAGCTCGGCCCACTCTGTCCAGGTCATCTCTCTGTATTCTGTGAGCGATCCTAACATGCTCAAACATATCAGCAAGATACGCGCACGAGCCAGAGTTAATCACTGAGCATCTCAGTTTACGGGGAGTTATTGTGTGAGAGGAAGGTGGAAATTATATCTTTAAGTTCGTAAAAGAGTGACATTACCTTTACCCTCGAAAGCCAGCGAACCTTTGAATGATACAACAACTGGACATGCTCTGATCCCAGGTCTTTGCACAGCTGTGTGAAACAGTGGCTGTTCTTGGCACTCCATTTAATGTAGTTCACTATTTTTATAGCATCTTTCAGTGTTGTATCAAGCACTGGCACCATATCCTTAGCCACAAGTGCTTCTCTGTGAAGAAAGCAGTGATTCCACGTCACATTTAATGCTCTCTCCAGGATTTTCCTCACAACTCCTGAGTTTTTTCCAGTCATGGAAGCTGCGCCATCAGTTGTTACCCCCACACAATTGTCCCACAGAGTCCAAAAACAAATCAAAAGTGTTGAAAATGTCCTCTGCCTTTGTAGACGTGGCAAGGTCTTGGCTACATAGAAACTGCTCCTGTATGTCTCCATCCCACATGTGTCTCACGTAAACAAGCAAAATGGCATGATTAGCAATATCTGTCAACTCATTCATCTGCAATGCATAGTAAGCACTGGCCTGAATCTGTGCTGAGGTCTGTTGTTTTATATTGGTTGACATGTCTTGAGTGCGCCGCATTATGGTGTCATAGTGGTATGGTCTTCAACTTGTCCGTTGCAGACTGGCCTAATACTTCTCTGACCATGTCCAGGGCCGCAGGTAAGATGAGCTCCTCCACCTTTGCTCTATGTTGAGCTATGAGGTATGAGGCCCGTAGTGCCTGCTCTGATTTGGAACACGAGGACAGCAGTGTCTTCTGGGTGGTCCTCAGGTCCCGAAGTAGTCCTTGAAAGTATTCGACTGGTTTGTACGTGGCATGTTTTGTTTCTAAATGGCATTTTAACTTGGATGGGTTCATACTTTCTTGTGCCAGTACTTCACTGCATATCACACATTGAGGCTTATATCCATTTTTATCATCTATGTAAGTAAATCCATACTTAACATAGTCCAAATCATATTTTTGCTTTGCCATCTTCTTAACAAGTGCACCTATCTTCAGTGAGTGTACACTGTCACCCACCAATCAAGGCTTGTCATGGCAAGGTTAGGCCTCTGCATATCACGCATGCATTTCAAAACAAAAGCCCCATGTTAGATGCTACCTAAGCATTGGAATCCACAGCAATATATCGCTCTCAAAAACAATTTTTTTTTCACCATGTCTTTCACTGCACTAGATTGTCAGCTGCACCTGATGCTCTGCAATGACTGTTCCTTACAATTGTTTCATTGTCCAAGCTTAGTGACGTGCACAATCATTCTGTTCATCTCATCCTTCAGCTGTTTCAGCAATTGATTTCAGGCATTTTCAGGGCGATCCTCACGATGTTTCATTTCAATAACCACACTGTAGTAGTCCTCAGTCTGTAAGACTACTCTCTCTCTCTCTCTCTCTCTCTCACACACACACACACACACACACCTACTTGCTTTACCTAGTGGGGACCAACGGGAAAATTTTTACATCATAATAAGTTCAGCATACTTTCAGGTAGAAAAGCCATTCAAGTATCAAAATGTTCAGCTCTTGAAGGACATTCCTGCTTGTATTTATTGCATCTCATCCTTCAGATTATTCAAGAAAGAACTTAAGCCAATTCTTCTCACCTATTTCAACAAAGAACTTCAGCCATTTCTTCTCATCCTTCAGCTGTTTCAGCAATTGATTTCAGGCATTTTCAGGGCGATCCTTCAGCAGTCAGTATCCACACGCATTTTCTTCAGGAAATGCATTCTTCTAGTTATTTATTATTCTTACTTTTGATAAGAACCTAGGTGAGCCAGTTTGGTGTTGGTTTTCTATAGATATGTGAATATTTGATGTTTTGATAGTGCTTTCCCGTGACTGACCAAATTTGCCAGCCCAGTTTTACAAGCGCATTCATACAATTATTGTATTAACATATGTATATATTCATATTATCAACTTTTATAATGACACGACATTTAGTGTGTATGAAGTAGAATTAAATTCTCTCCTACAATAGCCCCTTTTCACAGAAGACACTTTCTTCATGTTAAGTGTAAATAAGAAAAACAATCATTCCATTTATCTGCATCAGTTTCAGCTAGCTTGTATGCTGACTCACTGTCACATGACACTTGAATACAACAGAGCCATTGTTAATATCATTAATGGCACCTGCACTTTTGCTAATATGACAGAATTGTCTGATGTGCTTAAAACTACAGCAGGGTTGTGCATTGACCCATATGGAACTATTGGGGCCTTGCCATAGCGTTAGTCTTATGTACCTAGTTGCTATATCATCTGAGCCTGAGTCCAGCAACATGCTGTACCTCTAGCTTTCCTGCATGAGCCTCCATACTGAAAAGCAGTGCAGGTCCCACTGGTCCTGTCATGGTGCCAGCCTACCCCCACCAGCCCTTTGATCAATAGCAGCCTGGCTGCCTTGTCTCCACTTCCCCCATGTGTTGCTGTTCAGATCTACCTGTTCTCTAACCCCTCCCTGACTGGAGCCTCATTAAAAATACATCACATCCAAATTACACTGATCTATTTTACTCTACATTTACTTTCACTGAATCTCTGCTCCCCACCTTCCTTTGTTCTTCTGTTCTGCTTTATCATTATAAGGAATAGAAGAGCAGATATTTTACTGTGAATAAGTCAGAGACAAAGAGATGGGATGACTGTGGTTCAGTGGGTAGAGCAGTTGTCTCCAACAGGAGGGTCAGGAGTTCGAATCTCGGTGCCTGCATTCCACATGTCGAAGTGACCTTGGGCAAGACACTGAACCCCCAAGTTGCCCCTGATGGTTAGAGCCAGGTGCCTCAGTTCTGTACCGGAAAGAAATTTCCTTGTGTGTAACGTACTTGGGCAAATAAAGGTTATTATTATTATGAGTAAATAAGAAGAGTAATCCTTTTATTTTACCTCCTTTGCAATGTCTGTTTATTCATTTATTTATTGTAGCTATTGCTGTTTTAGCTTTTTTCTATTTACATTTCTACTTACATACATTTCCATCCATCCATCCATTTTCCTCCGCTTATCCGGAACCGGGTTGCGGGGGCAGCAGTCTAAGCAAAGATCCCCAGACTTCCCTCTCTCCAGACACTTCCTCCAGCTCCTCCGGGGGAATGCCAAAGCATTCCCAGGCCAGCTGAGAGACATAGTCCCTCCAGCGTGTCCTGGGCCTCCTCCCGGTGGGACATGCCCGGAACACCTCCCTAGGAAGGCGCCCAGGAGGCATCCAGGGTGCGCCCGGCCACCCTGCAGAGGAAGCTCATTTCGGCCGCCTCTATCCGGAATCTTGCCCTTTCGGTCATGACCCAAAGCTCATGATTATAGGTGAAAGTCAGAACATAGGTCCACCAGTAAATCGAGAGCTTTGCCTTACAGCTCAGCTCCTTCTTCACCACGACGGACCAGTGCATCGACTGCATTACTGCAGAAGCTGCACCAATCCGCCTGTCAATCTCCCGTTCCATCCTTCCCTCACTCGTGAACAAGACCCCAAGATACTTGAACTCCTCCACTTGAGGCAGGAACTCTCCACCAACCTGAAGGGAACAAGCCACCCTTTTCTGACTGAGAACCATGGCCTTGGACTTGGAGGTGCTGATTCTCATCCCAGCTGATTCACACTCAGCTGCAAACCACCCCAGTGCATGCTGGAGGTCTATTTATATTTTCTAATTAACATTGGCGGCAATAACCATCCTTACATTGCATTTTCTTGTAAGATGACACCAGCAAATCAGTCCTTCTGTTGCATAAAATGATCCTGCTGTTTTCATATCATACCCAACCACCTTACTTGGATGCTTTCTGCAGTTTCTCCGTCTCATCTGGGTGGCATTCCTCTGAGAGATAACATTAAGTAAGATTAAGGGCCACCGCCTCACCTGGGGACTGCAGGGTGAGTCTGTACAGGCCGCTCGTCTCTATCACAGCAAACAACAGGCAGATCAACCACATTGTTTGATGTGTTTATACCCAGCCTGCAGTCATTTACTGGATGGTCTGTATCATTTAGCCTACACTCTTTGTCCCTCTTATTCTTACAGCCTCGTCACACCAAAATGTAAAAATCAAGAAATTACAGTACCTGGTACATTGTAGTATCCCCAAATGAATGATGATACTCTTTGTACTGATGATTCACAGAACCTTTATTGGTGGACAATACATTGTATGGTAGTTCCTCAACTGCACTGTAATTCTGATCATCCAGTATTATAGCCACACAGTCTTAAGGTAATACACAATTCATAACATCTCATATTTTTGCTCAGAGTGTCACATGTTCAGTTATTCCTCTGCCTCCTTTAGCAATAATGGTACTTGTAATAAATGTCAGATGCTAGCAGCATTGGAGGCGAGGCTCACAGAC
>NW_018128362.1:52735-58116 GCF_001952655.1 Monopterus albus
CCCACCAAGAGCCGGGGTCTGTCGGAGGTTTCTTCCGTTAAAGGGAGTTTTTCCTCCCCACTGTCGCCAAGTGCTTGCTCAAGGGGGATTTGTTGGGTTTTCCCTATGTAATAATAGTGATAACAGTAAGGTCTAGACCTTACTCTGTAAAGTGTCCTGAGATGACTTTTGTTGTGATTTGGCACTGTACAAATAAAATTTGATTTGATTTGATGTTGTTATGTTGTTGTCTTTGTACTCATGCAAGTGCAGTGAACTAACTTCAGACTGTGGATCTGCAACACAGGCAACTCTAAAAGTAGTTTCAGGCAATTGAATCAGGTCTAAAATCAAGCCGATTCTGTACAGCATCTGCTCAGCTTAAGTGTATAATGCTTATGAGACTGATGTAGGTGCAGCTATAGAATTATATTTGTGCTCGTACTCAGACAAACCTCAGGGTACACTGTACACAGTGTCTGCCTGACAGTGTGTGTCTAATTATGTGTTTACAAGGAACAGCAGGAACGTAAGAAGCCCTAGAGTGCTCTACTGACCGCACCCTATGTATTTTTAGACAGTGTGGAATTTTCGGAAAGGTTGTCTCCAATGTCTAATGAGGCCTGGGTCAGTCAAATATTTAGCTTTGGACCCACATGATACCCAGTCACTGCCAACATTTACTAGCCCAGTAAATACTTAGCCAGTCACAGGAAACTGTCTCCACATTATCCTAAATAGTCCAACTATTTTCTGAGTTTACATTACAAAAAATATTTCTAATTCCATATGATATTTTTATATACATTCACAGATAATAACAGCTGTTTTCCGAGCAAACCACCTACTTTTTTTTTATATATATAGCAAACACAGATGCTGCTTTTTTTCTAGGAGTGGGGTTTAAAGAAAAGATGGTATATTGTACATGTATGAATCAG
The DNA here is from genome assembly GCF_001952655.1 of Monopterus albus. NCBI lineage: Eukaryota > Metazoa > Chordata > Actinopteri > Synbranchiformes > Synbranchidae > Monopterus > Monopterus albus. The sequence continues at coordinate 53,656 of NW_018128362.1, forward strand.
TTATCAGCTCCAGCAGAGCTATGGGAGGCTTACAGATAGGCTTGCATTGATGTGAAGGTGTTGCCCCCTATTTTGTGGGGGTGGAAGGGTAGGGGCATGTATGAGTGGCAGGTGGCACACACCAAAAGCCCAGATTCTGATGGTTGTGTGGAGAGTTACAAGTGGTAAGGATTGCTGGAGTGTGGTGGGCATTAACTGGGAGTTGCCCCTTTTGTCTTCCAGCTGGTTCATAGAGGGTGATACTGTTCCTCCACAGGTCTACGGTTTCTGCTTGTGCAGGCCCCTGCCAAGGCATTAACCCTCCAGCATTAATTTTGTAAAAAGTATTACCTCTCGGGAGACAAATACATGCGTAGGACTCTATGATTGGTGGTCCCTCTTTAATTCTTTTGATAATCTTGCTAATGCAACAAAATAGAGCTATACTCTGAAGTGATAGTAAAATTAACCAATGAAATGTTACCTCTAACTGGGAAGCTACACTGGAGGCAAGATGTGAGTGTGGCGTTCTGTATCTTTGTCATCATAACACCTGTCTGTCAGCAGGACAGCAGCTGGGCAGTCTTCAGGCCAAAATAACAACACAAATGTAATGGAGAAAAATAGTTTTTGTGTGGGGACATCAGGAATAAACTGTTTTTATGTACCCTATTGATTTATTAATTTTATTGATTTTCCCTGACCTGAAGCATAAAAAATGGGAGGGTTCCAGTATGGACATGTGAGATTCACTGCGGACTAACACATTTGATAGAATGGAATTCTATCTCCAATGTGAGATGTACATAAGATGTGTAGAAAACATATATAAAAATGCACCAAAAAATGCACTCAGTGTGGATTAGGGGTAAGAGGGAAGGGGCTTAAATCAATAAAATTGTGACTCTTTCCACCAGCTACAAGACCTAAAGTAAGCTATAAGATGGCAATTCCCTCTACAGCTGAGCAATAGTGTTTTTAGCGTGCTTGAAACACAGTTTTCACAGTTAAATGTCAACCAGAAAATTAGCCTATTGAAGAATGGGCTCTTTCTTCCATGTGCTATGCATGGGTGAAGCCAAGGGGGGCTGTGGTTCAAGAGGTAGAGCAGGTCGCCTCCTAACCCATAGATTAGCAGTTTGATTCTCGGCTTGTCCAGTCCACATGGCGGAGTGTCCTTGAGCAAAACCCCCAGTTGCTCCCAGTGATGACACCGGCGTGTGAGTGCTTGGGTGAATGGCCAAATAGTGTGAAAGCACTCACACGCCGGTGTCCTCACCGCATCAACTGCATTGTTGGTGCAGTGCATAGAAAATTGTTATACAAGTATAAGACATTTACCGTTTGCAGGGGTGGTACCACGGTTGGCCAGTCAGATTATGGGGGAAGATAACAAATTGTGCCTTAAAGGATAAGGCTGGTCATTTTCTTTATTAGTAGTATTTTTAGCAATCCCCATAAAGAGACTAAAACGATAGTGCATTGCCTCTACTCACAGTTTGTTTGTCAGTTGGTCAGTTCTGGATTATCTTGTTCATCTCTTGTACAAAACCAATTAAAAGCACATCAAAGAAACACCACTGCACTGGGTGACATGTTGTTTTGTAGCAAAACACCAGGCCTGAATATGCTGCCCCAAAGTCTCTGTGCAGCTAAAATGTCCTTTAGTTAGCATGAGGTACAAGCCAACTGCGCATGTGTGAGATTTTGTATGAGCTCTCAGCTTTGTTTCCATTACGATAGCTCCTCATGCTCAGATCTGGTGTTTGCTAATCAAGAAACATGTCACCCAGTACAGACAAAGAAGCTAATTCAGTACTGACAAACTGACAGACATTAACTGTAAGAGGCAATTCACTGTCGGTTTTAGTCTTTGTATGGAGACTGCTGAAAATACTATTAATATAGAAAATGACTGGGCTTATCATTTTTAGGCAGAATTAATTTTCATATCACATTTTTCTGTTACTTTATAATTGATGTTGGTCAAATTAGTTTAATTTTATATTATACATGCAGCATGATATTTGCATTCATTTCTCCAATTGTGTTGTTGAGTACTTGGCATGAGCTGTCAGGGAGGTGAGTGACGCTCCCATGGGGATAGAGGAGTGAACCCAATTAAAGAGCCAGTCAGCTGAGGCAGTAGAACAGACTTTAATGTCCTTTTGTGATTTCAGCAGAAACACACACAGTCTTGGGGGATCAGGCAGAAGAGTGGTACTTAATACGGTCCGGAGTTGAAGTCTCCAGCAGGGAAGGCAAGGCAGAATCACAGGTTGGTTGAACAGGCAGGGTGTCGATCTCAGGTTGGCAGTCAGACAAGAGTGAGCAGGCTGGATCACAGGTCTTTAGAGCAGGCGAGGGTCCGGTACCAGGAAAGCGGTCAGAGGAAAACACTAGAGAGTCTAGACAAGGCATAGAACAATCTGGCAACTCCTCACAGTGTGAGGAGCTGCTATATGCTGTGGTGAACAGGTGTGGGTGATTAGTGGCAGGAGCTGAAGTTACCGGGGTTGTGGATGAGCTGGTGACAGGAAGTGGTATCAAAATAAAGGCAGGATCCCGGAAGCGGACGGGGCAGGATCATGACATGAGCCACCTCAGTGGGGTGCAGCAGCTATGTTATGTTTGTTCTAATGTGGTTCTTTGTTTTACATTGTACATTTTCCATTTTGCAAATATACACATATTTACATAAATAAATCACTTGAGAAAGACAGCTTCTCAATCATAACATTTTAAAAACTTTAGACAAGAGAAACCTTTTTAATGCTTGTCATTGTGATTAAAAAACATTGTAGACACAGTAATGTGGGTTGCATATGTTTGTGGCTATAAGTTCTATTCCAAGCATGTTTTTTGGCTTGGAAGGAAGGTGGATAGAGGGCCTCAGTGCAATGGTTACAGTTTGCCACTGTTAGGATGTGTATTTTTTGCAGTGCAGGCTCTCAGACAGAGCATGTTGGTGCTTGCTTAGAGGGCAAGCAGTCAGTGGAGTCTTTCATGTCCTCAGAGTGACATGTTATCTCCTCTGCCATCACAGTCCTCCTCAAAGGAAACTGCAATCTTATGGAAGAAGAGGGAGGCCGCCATGTGTGCATAATGTGTGTAATGCAAACACAAATAAACAGATTTTTACTTCTGCTTTTCTAAGGATCATGAACTGAAATTTAATTCTAAAATTCCACTCTCCTTGACTGCTAACAGTGTGTGTTTTAGGGTGAATTCTTGTGTAACATGTGATATGATGAATTGATGAACAACTTTTGGGTGTTTCCACTTTACTTTTATAGTCTGGCGTACACACCAAGCTAGTGAGTGTGTTGATGATGTTCTATCAAACAACTGATGGTGAAGGAAATTGTTCAATTACAGTGAAAACAGCAATGAAAATATCTAAAAAGAGATACAATGAGATTTTGACTTTTGTCATTAAGAGCCAGCACCAGAATCGTCAGACAAGGCAAGAGACTCGGTTGTTTATGACCAAATTACAAACTGGCTATGTGACCGTGTCATGTCCTGCTTCCACCAAAGTGGAGATAATATTTTTACCGAAATTTGTTTGGTTTGTTCACATCATAACTTTTAAAGTAAGGAATGGATTTGGATGAAATGAAATCTATGGAAACCCGTTTCCGCCAGTACAAAAAAAATTTTTTGACCCACAAAGTCAAAATTATGAGATAAAAAGTCGAAATTTCAACTTACCAAGTCAAAATTATGAGATACCAAAGTCAAGTGTACATGCGCACTAGCTACCCGGACACCTTCCATTACATACATGGCCTTAACATTAGCTCCTTTACAAGGTATGTAAGATTTGATTTTTATAGGTTCTAGTTACTTTACAAGCTTTAGTTACTTCTCATACCTTTAGTTCCCTTTAGTTACTTTTCATCACTCTAGTTTGTTAGAAATTAATAAATCAGTCAGATAATTATTAGACAATGTGTTAAATCAAATGTGTTAGTAAATGCAATTTAGTAAGATTCAAAGTTTGCTCTAGTCTGCTCTGTTTCAAGGTTAGCAGTAAGCCATGACACCAATTGTTTTCCTGTATTAATCTTGTGTTGGAGTACCATTCTGAATAAATAAGTGAATGTCTTAGCTACACATCACGTGACAACATACACACATATTGGGCTTCCTCATTTTGTTATGACTAGGTAACACACAGCTGCTCCAAGCCTGTGGAGCTCTAGATAAGAGATGGAGTCTGCTGGACTGACTTCATCTGTGTAAGGGGTGAGCCCTGTTGTACTCGGTACTTTTAACCATGCTAACTCTGAGAGACGAAGCAGTCCAAGTAACTTCAAAACAGTGCTGATTTATTCAATGAACACAGGTAAAAATTAACATTACACGCTCAGGTATCTTGCACCTCCAACATGCACGCAGGCAGCTGAAAGATGAAAGACCCTGAACCACAACAGGCCTATACATTATATCACTTCGGGCTAACCCCATTCTACACAG
>NW_018128362.1:58382-66632 GCF_001952655.1 Monopterus albus
TTGATATAGAATCTGTACCACAGTCCACATGCTTGTGCAGCTTTATTATTTCTGTTACATTTGCAGTATGTATTATTTAGATTTGAACAATTATATGCACAGGACACTTTAATACATGATGGTTAGTTGGGGCTCTTACAAAACATTGTTATACTACTGGGCACATACCTGTATTGTTTGAAGAAAGCAGAACTGGACCAAGGACATGTCCAAGAAGTTGTCTGAGAAGTAGCGATCTGCTCTTAGTTGATCAAAGAGGTCAATCCAAAACTGAACACATTGACTGCACAAGATCAGCCACCATCATTCAATCCGCTGATTTCCAGTACTTGGACCAAATGTTACACTGTCTCTTTCAGCTTGAGTCTCAGAAAAATGCAAAAACCTCTGCATCTCGGCAGCATATCCATTTTCTGTTCCTAAGTCAAGTCTGACTCTGGCAGGACATCCACCTGTGCTGATTATAGCATCCATATTACTACATGGATGCTGCCTGCAATGATCTTTGGGTCATAGTTTGTTTTATAAGCTTCAAGCCAAATCATCTTTCTTGAAAACTCATCAATGCATTCACTTATTGCAATTCCAAATGGCTTAAGCTTATCATAGCCATCAATGTGCCAGACATAGTTTGGACCACAGCTGTGATAAACATGCCTTCACAGTCTATTTCTCGACCTCAGATCAACACCTTCACCATCCAATAAACAGAGCAGAATTCGAACAGTTTCTCAGTTACAATTTCATGCAGCCACCATTTTTGGTGCATCCATCTATAACCATGAGATTGACCAGATGCTTCAAGTTGCTGTTCAATGAAAGCTGCCACATCAGCCACATTGGTTTTGTTCTTTCGACGCCAGAGCTGCTTCTTGCTTAAAATCCTCTCAAGGGTGTGCTTGCTCACAATCCCATGAGAATGAGAGAGTAAATGAAGCATTTCCTCTGTGGTAAAGCCACGCTTAAAGTAATCATCAATGTAGCCACAATCCATCTCCTTGGAAAATTCACTGAAATGTTGCCTTGAGAAATGCTTGAAGTTAAATGTTAAAAATCTCATAATTATGACTTAGTATGGTGAAATTTTGACTTTTTAACTCATAATTTTGACTTTGTAGATCAAAAAAAAAAAAAATTTGTACTGGCGGAAACAGGCTTCCATAGAAATCTCTCCAAATTTTGATTTGGAGACATTTTTATGGCCCACGGAATCATCTATTAGATTTTGTTGCTGATCTTGATCGCTACCTGATTTCCAGTGATTTTAAAAAAATTCTTCACCATTGTGATTATTGGAGAGACTGTTGGACTTAACCGTCCTGCATATTCATTTCTGAGGAAGAGTCGAAGTCAGAACAACCTTTAAGATATTTTTATTACATTGTTCAAGAAAAGCAATACAGAGCTCTGGGTTTCATCTCTATCTGAGGCCCTGATTCTAAACAGCAAAACCGTTCAACTTGCCTTCGGAACAAGAGGAACGCCTGTCTCCTATATTCTTAAAGACAAGTGAAATGGTTAACTGAAAGGCAATTATAAAGCATATGATACTAAAATAAACATGTAGATATATTTGCTAATGCAGATTATAATGTCAATCATAGAAGGCCAAGCATTTCATATAATGTTGATAAATGTTGATAATCTAAAGCCAAAACAATAAGACCTTATACCCACTCACAACTCTCCTTGCAGACAGTTTAGTCATCTCAGTCTGCATCTACGCTTGTTTTCCTGTTGATCTGAGTCTCTGCCCTTTAACACATACTCACGTACAGCATTTCAAGTGCACAGGTCAAGTCATTACAAAGGTCAAGCAGATTAAACCATCTTTAAAGCAGTTTTGCAAAACATAACATAGCACTATATTATTTTATCAAGAATTTCTTTCTACAAGACCTATTATGCATCTCATCACCGACAGCCCTGGTGAGGCTGACCACCTGACAATCTTCTTGTTATTTGCACTACTGTCACTGTTTGCACATGGCTATGAGTTTCATCATAGCCTATTAGGTTGTACCATTTAGTTTATCCTTATTACTTGAATTCAGTTTTCATATTCTATTTATTCTGTGTTTATGTCATGATTCTGTCTTGCCTGTTTCCGGTCTCATGCTTTTATTTTAACACAATTTCCTGTATAGCCTTATCTCAGCTATGGACTTTTTACTTTAATCAGTACTCATTGTTTACACCTGTTTTCACCCCGTTATAGGCAGTTTTCCCCCCACCGGAAAGCTGCCAGATCATTCTAACTCCTGTTCAGACTTTCCAGTGTTTTACCTGTTCCTGTGATTCCAGCTCTGACCCTGGATTTCTGTTTGACTACCGAGTTTTGCCTAGCCCTTTGTTTCTGCTCGTGTTTTTCTGTGTATTGACTATCGGACTCCCATCTCTGATCTCTCGTTTGTGGATCCCTCGGCTGTGTAAGTTTGCTGGCTCTGACCCTGGAGTGTATTATAGACCTGAGTGTTTCAAGTTTACGTAGTTTTCTGTATTGCTTTGTTACCAGTGCTCTTATTAAAGAGACAGTGTTTCACTTATCTTCATCTGGCTCTATAATTGAGTTCACCCCTGACATCATCAGCAGCTTTATGCGCCGATCCTGACAGTTTATTCTACTTTTTTCTATTTTAAATTCTTAAATGGTATGGGCATTCAACATTAGGTGAGAGAGAAACAGTATTTCGATTTTTCTGTATGTCCTACACATATAATGAATTGACAATAAAAATCTTTGATTTCATGGTTAAGGAATCATATTATGAGGGTTAAGCTATCATGGGAATATTGCTTTTAGGTCTAATGGCAGCTGCCTTGGTAGAGGTTTGCACTCTCTGAGTGCTGCCTAGTTATTTACTGTAAATGCTCTGCTGTGACATTGTGATCTTGCTTTAACCTTATTTACTTAAATACACAGCAAACTGTTTCACAGTTTCTATTGTGAAACAAACAAGCCGTGATCAGAAGCAGTCTAGTACCACCAGAGCTATCATTACATTTCTGTTTTCAGAGGTTTAGTGGTTGAGTGTTTTATTACAGGGAGTTCTGCTGCTTAAAAGTAACAATATCTGCAACTTTAGTGAAAGCTTGTGTTATGGTTTGTCCCCCTCACCAGGAGGGTGAGGGAGAACTGTGGTAGGACTCAAGATTGCAGACCCAGGTGCTAGTAAAACAAGGGGGTTTAATGGAAAAAGACACAAAATAACAACGTAACAAAATCCATGTACATATACAATCTGGGTAGCACAGAGATGGTTGCGGAGACCAGGACAAACAGGTGAGCAGACAGGCTAACGGCAGGAACCAGGAGAGTAGGAGGATCAGGACAGACAGGTGAATAGGAAAACTAACCAGGAGGACTCGCGAATGAAAAGGAAATCCACAGCACAGGAACTGTCAGCGTGGATATCAAAATAACGTCTGGGTAACCTCATGGAAAAAAAACATACAAAGTGAGCCACAGCACAGACACTGTCAGCGTGGATGTCTAGAGATGTATTACACACAAAAAGAAAAACAACAAGTAACCAATGTACAAAATGAGATCCACAGCACAGGACCTGTCAGCGTGGAAATCACAATGACGTATGACACATACTACGAATAAAGGTATATCCACAGGTATGTCGGTATAAGTTCTGTTAATGCTCCGGCGATGACGGAGCGTCTGCCAGAGGTTAAAATAAGGTAGGGAAGTCATTACAGTAACGCACCTCAGCTGTGCGCGACAACCCATAAGTCACTAATTACAGCAAGCGACAGCTGAGGTGCTGATCCCACAAAAAGGAAAGAGCAGGAGAGAGAAAGGCAAAAGAGAGGCAGGTTGCGCCGAACGAACCTGGCAGCATGGAACTAATCTAATCTGTTAAATAAAATATTAGGCAACACATTTTATTCCACTCATTCTGTAAATGAGTATAGATACTTAAGTGGCCTCAGTGCAAAGATATGTTGATTTTTGTGCTTGGACACAAATTTCAGTTGGCCTGTGTTGGAATATTGTTCTTTGCTGCTTTAGAGTGCTTCATGCAGGTGAACGTTTTCATAAAAAATTAGTTTGGCTACCTCATAGCAACTGTAGTGATTATGACACAAGCAAGGGAAACTAGGGGGTGCATTATAGGCTACAAAATCTGCATTAGGACAAAGAGGTTGGGGTGGGTGGCTGGTACATAAAACACAGCTACCCACCTAGCTGTGGGCCAGAACACATAGCAGTTCTGATGTATAACAAGTGTTTTGTTTTTTTTTAATCTTATAAATTTTTGTGCCTATAGTAACTATAGCATGTTTTCATGACAGCAGGCTGTTTCCATGCTAGTGAAAGTCCATAAAGCTCGCTGGTGTGACATACATTGTCATTAATGTTGGCAGAGTTTGTCCAGTTCTGCCTGCTGGCACAGGAGCATTATTTCAAGAGATGCTGCTCTGGGTCATATATGAGAGGGAAGGGACAAACCATATGGGTTGTATAGGTTTAAGGCCTTCTTCGAACTGGCCTACCATAGGAATGTAATTTGTATTAAATGACTTCAGTTGGCAAATATATAATTGATCCAAAGGTGATGGTTTCTCTCTTAGTCACTTTATACAGTATAACATTTACTCTGATGACAATCACAGCCACCGATTAACATAAATATGTTATCCACTCCAGCACCTGAATGATCATGCTTCCATTTGTTTCACAGTAAAAAACAATAAAAATGTATGCGCAGGAGAGACTCTGTCCTATTAAGAGAGAAATATGGGTAAAAAATATGTCATATCCAGACTGCGACTCAGGAATTAGGCTTACGCAATAAAGTGTGATACTGTAGCCAGAATATGTCCTGGCAGTGATACAGAAAGTGTGTATAAATCTAATCTCCATGTGGGTAACCAGCCCATTGTTCAGCGATAGCCCTCAGACAGACCCTTGCAGGAAGCTGATTAGATACACTAAGAGTAAATACAGAACCAGACCAGTGCTCTCTGGCACCAAACTGTAATTAGACTCTCAATTATCATATTATAAACACAAGGAGGGACTGTGGCTCCCATGTCTATTTTCAGCTATCTGAACATAGTGCTATCTGTTGGATACTAAAAGGCTGAGTTGTCACTTTTGTTGTGCTGTCATTTGTCCTTTTCTACATCTATGAGCTTAAGCCTACCTTAAGCTTGACCAAACCCGAAACTTACAGAGAACCACCCACAAACACTGCATCCTGTTGGGGTGGCTGTGGCTCAGGATTGTTAGGTTATTTCTTAGTTAGATAGATATTCAGAGATTTGTTGTCTAGAAATGTTTAGTGGAGACAGGTTGTCTAGCTCAGGCTGTTAACTGCTCAGTTTAATTTCATGTGCTTGCAGTGCAGACTGCATGTAGGCCAAGGTTGCAGGCAAAGAGCTGTTAGTATTAACTGTAATGCTAATCTTAATATTTGTCTTAATGTGTAATGTCATGTCAAATTGTTCTAGATACACACCACAAAAACAACAGCCACACACCTTGACTTTTCCTCATGTTTTGGCTAACGTTATGGTCAGCTGCAAGCTGGCATATCAGGTGATGTCACGGTTTGACGCCCCTGCGTAGCATGGGCTAGCCCAAAATGATTAAAATTATATAGGTTTCATGGTCCAGGGTCTTTTATCTTCCAAGCTGCCTGCGCGCAGGTTGGTGGTGGGAGAGATCTGGACGTGTAATGTTAATTTTACCTGTCATCCTCTGAATAAACCAGTACGGGTATTTTTTATAAAATCTAAAGCGGTCTGCTTCGTCTTATTGTGAGTTCCTGGTTTAAAAGAGCTGGAAGAGGCTTCATAGAGAAATAGAAGCTTATAGGATGTAGAGTGGAAGATTAGCGATTCGATTCCAAGCTTCTCCAGTCCCCATGTCGAAGTGTCCTTGAACAAGACACTGAACCCCCAGTTGCTTCCAGTGATGACACCGGTGTGTGAATGTGTGAGTGCTTGGAAGTGTGAATGGCCAATTAGTGTGAAAGCACTTTGAATGTGCTGTAATGCATAGAAAAGTGCTATACAAGTATAAGACCATTTCCAAGACAGTTCTTGTATCAAATCAACATGGACAGAAACTGTTATAAAAAAATTGCTGAGATTCTCACCAGATCAACTCAACAGTTGTGATGTGTCCCTGTTTTCATTTTAATATGGTTTTGGAAAATGGAGCTGAGAGATTTAAAATTTTTATAATGCAAATTTTATTTACATACATTACAAATACATTATTTTTGCCCACACCATGGAATTGTTAAGGTGGGGTGTCCCTCACCAGGGCTGTGAGAGAGAGAGAGAGAGAATGAGGACTCAGGGTGCAAACTCGTGCTAGTGTAAAAGTGTCTTTATTTTCTTTCTTTCTTACACAGAGGATAGGAGGACAAAGTCAATGGGTTATGCATGGTCCAAACCAGGGTTGAGCAGTGGAGGCTGAGAAGACCAGGATGGGCAGGTAAGCAGGAGGATCAGAGGACCAGGATGGACAGGTGGGTAGACAGTAGAATGGCAGGAACCAGAGGACGGGAAGGTGAGCTGGCAGCAGGTGAGATGGCAGGAGGAACACACGAACCAGAGGACCGGGAAATGTAAAGCAGCAGGCAGTTGGGTAAACAGAGTAACAGTAGCCATCAGATAAGCAAAGTAGCAGTTGCCGTCTGGTAAGCACGGCAGGGAAGATCGCCAACTTGTGTGGCCACATCGAACATAAAACTAGATGTCAATGCCAATGTCACCGTTAACGTTAGCTATTATCAACATCAATGATCTGGCAATGAAGGAGCATCTGCCAGCGCTTTATACAGAGACAGTTTGATCAGCAGGGATGAGCTTCAGCTTGGGAGTGGATAATCAAGTGATGCAGATTAGCTGCGTCACTGATCCTGCAGGACCAGAGAGAGCGGGAGAGAAAAAGGGAAAGAAAGGCAGGTAGGACTGAGTGGACCTGACAGAAATGTTTTTGCATTTTCCAGTCAATGCTGTGACCTACTTCTAATGTAAAAATAATGCAAAATAGATGCAAGAAAATGTGCCTTTTTCCCAAATACCTTACTTAATGACTATAATATGTAGCCTAATATATTATGGGCCTCCACAATAGAAATACAAAAATGTGCAATTGCTGTGTTAAAGCCACTGTCTTTTGTGGTGCACACAGTATTACCAAATAATGTCAATTAATTCAATTACCATAAACTAAATGCCATATACTTAAAGCAAAAATGGTGAGCAAGGTAGCTGAGTACACTAGGGTAACTATTTTCTCTGAATTTATTCAACATAAGGCACTGTTTAAAAAAAGGTTAAAAAGGTTCTCAGTTTTCAGGAATCTGAAACAATTGCAAGGTGTCACAAGCATGACCAGCAATTTGTTGATGTTGAGGTAATTTTCCAACAACACACATTTTCTGAGGGATGCTGAACTGTCATGGTATTTTTATAGAAATCTCTGAATTTGCTGTAATATTTTAATTAATAATCATTCCACATAAGTATGATTTGATTTGATTTTTGATTTGATTTATTCTTTCAAACATGTAAAGACAGTCAATATGCCAACACACATAATTTCACCTATATCCACAAATGCATTATCAATTTGCTTATACCTAGTACATGCTTGAACGGAGTAGGAAGAAGTTAGACTTACTGTATCTAGTCCTACCCCATAACATCATCTTACCATCATTGGTTTGCAAGCAGTATTTCTACATAGATAATTTTGTTCTACACCACGCAAGTGATATACAAAAAAATTATTACAGATTGTTAACATTCTTACATAATTACATACTTTGATAATTATCTTCTACACCACACAAGTAGAATTATTACATAGTGTTAACATTCTTACACCACACCCACAAAGTTACACCCGATTAATCATCAAACCTGTTCTTGCATATATCTTGATTGACACATACCTTTATATTTATGTTTAAACTCATCAATTCTATTACTGTTTTTTATGTCCACACCTAAATTATTCCATAGTTTTACCCCACTTATGGAAATACAGAATCTTTTTTTGGTTGTACGTATAGCATGAATTTTTAAATTTAACTGACCCCTTAAATTGTATCCCCCTTCCCTTTCATTAAATAGTTTTTGAATTCCACCAGGTAATAAATTGTTCCTGGCTTTATACATAAACACAGCAGTCTGATATCCCACTAAATCAAACAATTTTAACAATTTAGACTGTATGAAAGCTACATTGGTGTGATCCCTATACCCCATCTT
>NW_018128362.1:71403-73165 GCF_001952655.1 Monopterus albus
TTCCGAGGTCGGGTCACCAGTTTGTCGTATCGCAGAAACGCGATTTCTCCTCTCTCCCTAGCCGCTCTTAACATCGGCATCAACTCTCTTCTTCTCTTCCTCACAGACTTGGGGTAATCTTCGTTGATGTAAATATTAGTTCCCTTAAGCTTCTTTGCTTGCTGCAGAATGTTTGCCTTGTCTTTCTCTTTCATCAACTTGACCAACACCGCTCTCGGTCCACTATCAGAAAGTTTCTTGACTCTGTAAACCCGTTCCATCTCTATTTCTTGATGAATTTGCAGTTTGTCCTTTAAAATCTCCTTCACCTTACACTCCGCTTCCGTCCAGCTTTCTCCAGCTTTCTCCAGCTGTCTCCTTGATTCCCTCGAAGATCAGGTTTTTTTGCTTGGACTGTGCTTCCAATTGCTCCATTTTATACGTAATAGTTATTAGACTCTCACAGGTTTTGTAGACGTCCTGCCTAGTGTCTTCGGCAATTTTTTCCTGCACCCCCATGGCCGCTTTAATCGCGTCCACATCTCGCTGGGTAAACTGCAAACTCGTTTTTATCTCCTGTATTTCTTTGGTCATGTCGTCGAGTCTCTTGTTATTTGTCTCCATAATTAGTTTCACAAAGCCTTGGAAGCTTTCTTGCAGTTGGCACATAAGCACGGTGAACATCAGCTTCTGCTGATTCAACATCTCAGCTACTTGCGCCGCTGAAATAGAATCTTCTTCCGCCTCAACATCCTCGCTCGCTTCTGGTTTATTAGCTCTTTTCCCTCTTGGAGGCTTTTTAATAGTTGTAGAATTTGTTCAAAGACTTGAAAATGTAGAAGATGTGAAAAACTGAAGAACAGACAAGAGGAGCAGTAAAGGCGTCTGCTCTCGCCACAACATCTAACTTAATGGGCCCATTAAGTATGTTGTATGTGATTTTGTATGTAGAGTTTTAGCTGTTTCAGAAGCTCCTCTAGTCTAACAAGAACCAGGTGAAACCTTAGTTTGAGTGTGTGGGAGGTGACCTGTCCATGCAGGTAGTGTTACTGGTAACCAGACTCTCTACCCTCTTCCCACGTTTGGGGCCTCTGGTCCCCATGGCCTGCCATTTTTCTGCTTCATCTTATTCCTATCACTCTCCCTTCTTGACCTTTCTCAGACAGGACCATAAGTCAGCAGTCACTGAGATAATAAGGAGAAGAGAGAAAAGAAAATGACTGTGCTTTCTTCTGGTGTGTATTAGTACTTACTTGTGGTGAACTTGGTGGCAGCAGCACTACACAGAATGTTCCCCAGATGTCCCTGAGAGACATGAATGAAGGACAGCAAGGGAGTGCAAACAGGAAGTGGAAAGCATCACACTGGGCTTGGGAGACATCCTCCCATTCCTCAAATGGGGCTCGGCTAATTGGCTTGGGGGATTAAAGACTTTTAGCCTTTGGAGAGGAAAGGGATTTCCCTATAACACGACAGGGAGCTATGACAAATAACCGCATCGCCACTCAAGCACTTTCACAGTCATAGATGTCTTCCACAGAGGCAATGGCAATTATTTTTATGTTTGTTTTAACTGGCTCCAACTCCCCCAAGATAGTTTTCATGTCAAACTGGGGAGCTATTCTTTTCTTTCTCTCTGCATTTTGTGAGCCATCCAGAACTCCTAAATTAGATGCCTCAGACTGGTTTTACTGTGGCCTATCATCTCTACTTGGTTTTCTTGCAGACATCAGACCTCATAACCCATGTTCACCCAGGACAAGGCGTAGCCTTTGGAGGATTC
>NW_018128362.1:73194-78597 GCF_001952655.1 Monopterus albus
CTGAAATTCATTCTTTTGGTTCTGAAGCCACAGCAGCTGTTTCAGAACTGAGTCTGGTGCCTGAAATGGACTTCTGGGATTTGGTCTACCCAACAAGAAATCTTCTTGCTTCATATGACATAGGAACATATAAATAACAAAGCCTTGCTTTGGTATTGTTCCCACTTATAATATTGCATCGGTCATGTCTAGGACTTAAGTGATAATTTGGAGGTGGCAGTGAATAATGAGTTCACAGATCAGACTGGAAAGGAAAGAACTTCTAAACAACTGCCTATGCACTGTGATTATAATGTGTCATGAACAACAACAATAGTTTTCCCTTTCCCCAAGTGTTATTGTTCACCAGGTGGTTCCTCTGTGTGAGTGAACATATGCTCAGTATGGACACGAGCAAGAGCCTCCTGCGATACCTACGTGAGGTGTTGCGCACTGCAGACATTATACTTTTGGACACGTCAGGTTGCTCCACTGCATTAGCTTCCCTGTACATTGAGCTGATTTTTTGTTCTAGCCAGTGCACTACACCTTTTGTTCGTTCTAAGACAGTCTTATGTTTTTGCTCACTGCCAGTATTTCCCTCTTATTGAGAACATTTGTTATTCATGTAACATGTATTTGTTTTTTTTTAAGAATCATGACTCAAGCCACCTGTAAAGCCAATTTTTTGCATGCTGAACCTGCAAATTGCATTTAAACCTTTTAACTTATCTGTTGTTTGTTTGATCCTGAGTCCAAGCCAAAAACCAAATTGTTGACAGGTGTGCACAATGTGAGGCAGGGAGTTAGAGGCTGAAAGGCAGCGATAGGTGGTAGATTGAGGGGACAAACTAGACTAGAGGCAAAAAAAGACAAGACAGAGGATGGATAAAATACTGGGTAGAAGAGGAGAGATGAAAGCGCATGAGGTGGAGGAGAAATTGAGAAAACAAGAGGACGCTAGATGCTTACTGCTACTGTCAGTCTGTAGAAGCTCATTTACACAGGGAATCTTTATCTCCAGACCCCCAAACCTGATAAGGACAGCTGCTACTTTCAGACCCGTGCATCTCTGCGCACATCAAACACACAAACATGCACAGATATGTGCACTAGAGGTGTTCACAAGTCAAAAAGTGGAAGGTGCATTCAGCTACTGTGAGATTCAAAGCAAATGGATGCAGTCACCAGTCTGAACTAAATGATAACTTCACAGGTTGGTTTAGAAGTGGAAGTGGACTGTGGGCAAAGCAGTGCAGATGTCACATTTCTGCAAATTTTGGTCTGCTTGTTCATCAGCTGTGTGCTAAACTGCTCATACAGTCTCTGATACTGGATGATTTTGAACTATGGAGTGATCCTTCACATCCCCTGCTCAGGGAAAATGAGTAATTAATCTGCTTGTTAACTAGCAACACATCACTGCTTGCAGGTTAGACCCAATCAGGTAAAACAGCAAGTCCCTGTACAGGGACATTCTCAGACCTGCAGTAACCTCACACCCTGTATTTTTCTCCACATCCTCTAGTCACAGTGCAGCAGCAGGAGGGAAAATATATCCACAAAACCGTGTGCAGTCAAAAATTATTCCACTTTTACAATGGCACTGGTGGACGTCAGGCAAGTTCCCATGTGCAACTGACTGGATTTTATGACCATCTGAGGAGATCCTTAAACTATCACATAATACTTTATTTTGTTAGAAAAAAAGTCTTGCAAGCGACAGTTTGAGAGACATATAAACCGAGTTGCTTAGAAGTACTAGAACATATGTACATCTCATTTTTTGAGCTTTAGGTCATGTCTAAGATGAGAATTCACTGTTGTAACATTGTAGATGAGTGAAAAAACAAGGAAAAGCATGCCATGGGCACTTTAAGGGAAGCATGAGGTGTACTGCTTGTTAGGTTGTGACAGTGCCACCTAACTGACTTATGAGCTCCAGCTCTACAGCAGTATTGTAGCAGCACAATGTCAAGTGATGATTTTAACAATGAGGAGACAGTCCCAAACAAAACAAAAAAGCAACTAACAAATCACTAACATTACACAAAGCTTAAATTGCTCCCACATTAAAATCATATTAATTCAACACAAAGGTAAAATTACAACCATGCTAATGTTGCCAGCCTTATCTCTATGCGGCCGTCAAGTCTAATTTCTGCATTGTGTCTTTAATAATGAGTTGTACACAGGGATTTGCCATCCACATAAGGAGTTTATTCTGTGTGTCAATTATAAGTGGGAACACAAATGAATCAGTACATCCACTAGGAGAAAGGTCTCTCTGTTACACATCTCTCCTCAGCTTTCCTCAGTAACAGTATGTGCGAAACAAATCAAAATGATAATGCAGATAAAACACTCTTATTACCCGTGTGAAACACAAATAAATCAATACATCCACTAGGAGACAGGTCTCTGTTACACATCTGAAGGGCAGAAAAAGAAGACAATAGACTCCATGTGAGACCTTCAATGCGCTTCGACTAGCTAAAACATTGCACCTAGCACTAGTCAGCACGTTAATAAAGTGGTGTACAAGAAACAACGATTTTCACACAGTTAGCAACAATACAATAGAGAACAGTGGCTTACAACTCTGCACAGTTTGAACAGTAAAGTGCATTTTCTATGGAAATAAGACACTTGAAATCACTTGGACACAACCTGTTTGAACTCCTCCCCTCTGGACGGCGTTACAGGTCGCTGTGCACCAAGACAACCAGGCACAGGGACAGTTTCTTCCCCCAGGCCATCACACTGATGAACACTTAACCTATGGCAGTATGATTGGACAATAACCCTCAGTGCAATACCTGTGTGTGTATATATACATTGTACAGATTATACAGATGCGTACAGGTCTCTAGTTTTAAGTACTCTATCTTTATCCCTATTTATCTCATTTCAATGAACATTCCTTGTTGTCTGTGTTGTTTACTGTCTGTTTATACTTCTTATTCTGCATTGTTTGCACTGTTTGTTGCTGTCAATATTGCTGTTAATACTGCTTATTTTGTTATATTACACAGCCTTATGCTGGTTTACTGTTTTGCACATTGAGAGCCGATGTACCTGAGTCAAATTCCTCGTGTGTCCATCACACCTGGCCAGTAAAACTGATTCTGATTCATTTGGCTGTTTTTAACCCTTACCATCTCAAAAAGCCAAACTAATGTTAATTTTTACTCTTTGTCACACTCTCTCTGTGCCAAGAAAGAAAGAAAGAAAGTGACCTCTGACGTCTAAACTAGTGTTACTTATATACAAATATATTGAACCTTTTTATATTAACTATCAAGCCCACCCAAAATGTATGAAGTGGTATGTGGAGTCTTTTAGCTTCTTTCTGTTATCTACATCAAAAACATCTAAACTGGGAGTATCCCAGTAGCCGAGTGTTTACTTTATTGCTTCATGTACACATACGCACACACGCGTAGTGCGTGCACAGCATCTGTGATTGTGGTAGGGCTGCTGACCTACATTGCAGGCTCTCTCTCTGTATCTCCCATTTCCTGTCCACCTCTCCATGATCCACTGTCAAATTTAAGCTATTGACTCTACTCTAATTGCAGCTGTTCCCGTTAGGGGTCGCCACAGTGAATCCAATTCGCATGATTAAATTTGCTACGTTGTTACGCTGGATGCCCTTCCTGACACAAGCCCACTGTCAAATTAAAGATATAATGCCTAGAAAATAACTTTAATCTAGACTGACAGTTATGATGGTGAGTGTCATGATTCTGTCCCGTCGGCTTCTGTTCTCATGCTTTTATTTTGACATTACTTCCTGTTTCTGTTTCACCTTAGTTTCAGACTTTTTACTTTAATCAGCACTCGTTGGTTTCACCTGTTTTCAGCCCTTTATAGGCAGCTTTCCCCCCACCAGAAAGCTGCCAGATTGTTCTTGACTCCTGTGTAGACTTGCCAGTGTTACTCTCGTATCTGATATTCCTGTTGTAACCCCGGATTACCATTGACCACCGAGTCCTGCCTTGCCCTTCTGATTCGGACTGTCTTCTGTGTATTGATTATCGGACTTCCCTCTCTGACCTCTCATTCTGTATTCCTTGGCTGTGTGAGTTTGCTGGCATTGACCCTGGACTGTTGTTTTTGGCTTGGAGTGTGTTTCTGGACTATGGCAGTGTATGCTCTTAACTGTGTGCAGTAAAGAGATAACTAGCTAATCTACTTCGTCTGGCATTATAATTGAGTTCACCTGAGACATTATCGGCAGCTTTACATGCCGATCCTGACATGTGAGTACATTTATAGCCATTTTCATTCTGCATTTATGTCAGCATTGGCACCCTTCTCACTACCTGTGTTCTCTTAACTGCATAAGTGCCAGTATGAGGTCATTGGGAGATACTTGGCTGTCCCACCCATCCTGGGCCAGGGAGTGACACAGGGTGGAGACCAACATGACACTTGCCTGGGCAGCTCTGATGGTGGTACTGATGGACAGCTGACATTGCAACTCTTATTCCTTGCCTCCTTTCTTCACTGTCTACTTTTGCTATTTGGCCAAGAGTGAAGGAAACCCCCTGGACTATCTTGGATGGGAATGAACCATGGCTTTAATGAAGGTTTTTGGCTTGACAGAACAGAGCATATCCTGTTTACTGACAGGCCAAACTAACCAAAAAAGACCTAACACACTTCTCTTTCCTCATTTCCTCCTCCTGTCTGTCCCTCCTTGCCTTCATGCTGTTGTGGCCTCGCACAGGAAAATCCTTGGCAGGACTGCAGTCAACAAAATGCTGTCCCCAGACACCTCAATGTCTCAGGTGTAAAAAAAAAAAAAAAAAAAGAAAAAAAAAGTATGCGCAGTTAGTTCTGAGCTCTTGGGCTAAAAAGGCAAACAAGTTTAATTTATTTACTCAACGGTTGCATTTCTATAGTGCTGGTCTTTCAGACTAAAAGAGAGTAAATAACTAGAAGACAGTACAGACAGCGACTAACAACAAGAAAAGTAATGACTTCAGTGGTGATGTAGAAAGCATATATAGATACATTTGTATGGAGCCATCTCTTTCCTAACCCAAGGAAACCCAAATCACTCAGAATAAAAATAATTGTTGGTCTTGTCTCCAGTTTTAACTGGAATGAAGCCTGTATGGAAGAAGAGCTCCAGCATCTGGCAGCCTTCCCCACTTCAGTCTTATCCTGAGGAAGAGAAGATTTCACGTGATTTTAACCTCTGTCATCCAGCATTCCTGATATGGATCTATCAGAGATTACCAGGTATTTGCATTTAAAGCCGCAGGGCTGACTGGTGAGCAAGGGAACCAGAAAAACACTTGATGCATCACCTTGTTAGATATATTTTGGATGGGAAAGCACTACGCATTTTGTATTCTTCATTGATTTTACCATACTTAGAGTATGGCGTTGAAAACTGGGGAAATACATACA
>NW_018128362.1:84191-85805 GCF_001952655.1 Monopterus albus
TATCTACTTTATATTTCATTTGTATTTTGTGGTATTCATGTGGACGGCAAAGTAAGAATTTCATTGTACAGGGAAACACGTTTCCTAACTGTGCATATGACAAAATAAACACTTTGAACTTGAACTTTAACCAGACTGTTTCATGCGCCTAAGAAACCCTATTAATGCTGTCATGCTTTTTCCTCAAATTGGGGATTATTGTTATCCAAATTCCAAACATTTTGCACCGGTCACTAATGCTTGTAGCAAATGTTTGCATCAGAGAGCCACAAGCAGCCACAGTTGAAAATTAGATCCCTGAGCAGTGCATCAAGGCTCTTTGTGTTGCTTAAAGCATTGCAGTTTCTTACAGCTCTAATGTGGCACCGGATACATCTTGACTCTCAGGCATAAAATTAATGAGTGTGTGTGCAAGTGAATAATTTTGCACGCCCAATTTTTCAGTTTTTTATTTGTTAAAAAAGTTTGAAATATCCAATAAATTTCGTTCCACTTCATGATTGTGTCCCACTTGTTGTTGATTCTTCACAAAAAATTACAGTTTTATATCTTTATGTTTGAAGCCTGAAATGTGGCAAAAGGTCGCAAAGTTCAAGGGGGCCGAATACTTTCGCAAGGCACTGTACACCCTCACTTTTTAAAATTCTATTCTTTTGTGCTTGGTCTCTCAGGCCATGTAGAGGCTGCTCTAAACTCTAGTGAGGTATGGCTTGTTGTGGCTATAAGTAGCTTGACAGACTCTGAAGACAATACACAGGAATCAAAACCATTTTACTCTCCTCTGCATGTTTTTGAAGTAAATGCAATTAAATTAGAAACGGTAACAATGAATGGCTGCATTATTTCCAGAAAATTCTTCGTGTGTGAAAGCAATTTAAATCCGGTATTTTAAAGGGGATCTTGGCCAGTAACACGAGGTACATTTATTTTGAGACAATTACATAATACATTAAGTGGCTATTGCTGAAAAATGCTGACTATTATTGCATCTGTATTAGCAAATTGTTTGTTAGTTCCCTTTTCGCCCTTGTCATTTCTTGAAACAGGAAAACTGAAATTCTGCCAAATGGCACCTCTAAAAGTCAGTGATGGAGCATCTGCTATAGGTCCATTTCAAATTTTGCAACCTGAATACAGATACTGTCATAGTCCCACAATGTTATTGAGACATATCATGAACTTACAAGCAGTGTTACATGCCTAATAAATACTGTGTGTGTATATATTGTGTATAAAAAAAAAAAAATTTTTAAAAATTCCCCACTCTCCCCCACTTTGGGGCAGTCTTGTATTCCTTCCTTCGAGCTTGGGTCCTCTTCCAGAGGCCTGGCAGCTTGAGGGTCCTGCGCACTATCTTAGCTGTTCCTAGGACTGCACTCTTCTGGACAGAGATCTCAGATGTTGTTCCTGGGATTTGTTGGAGCTACTCTCCCACTTTGGGCGTCACAGCCCCCAATGTTCCTATTACCACGGGGACTACTAGTGACTTCACCTTCCACATCTTTTCTAGCTCTTCTTTCAGCCCTTGGCATTTCTCGAGCTTCTCGTGTTCCTTCTTCCTGATGTTGCTATCGCTTGGGATTGCTACATCTATCACTACGGCCTTCTTCTTCT
>NW_018128362.1:86238-104392 GCF_001952655.1 Monopterus albus
GCTACCATGCAGAGGTTTGTCCTTCCATGCATCACGTGGCGGTGACCGGTACTGCATCACAATTTAAGACGAAAGGCTACAATTAATTGTACATTTATAAAATGGATGATATGAAAATGACACAAAGAGTTTATGGTTGTAAGACACAATTATTATCATGTATTAGGTTTTTTATACCATAGCAAATGACTGCTCATGGCTCTGTTTATTGTTTTCCTTGTTGTTTGCTCTAGTAGGGTTTTTTTTTGCATATTTCTAATGATTTACTTTTAGCTTCTTTTTATGTGCCTGTTCTTATTTCTGTTGTGTGCACTTATGCCTCCTGTAGATGAGCTTTTTAAATTAGTCAGTCATTCAACAAACTGTACTTTCATAGAAAAAAGTGAAGAACTAAAACCAACTGCAGGTTGGGAGCTGAGAAAGGCAACTTCAAAAAGTCTGAGGTAGAGTGTGGAGCTCCGGTTATGTAGAAACTTTGACTGAATATGCAGGCACAAACACACTCACTTTTCACTAGTACTACCAGTAGTGTGTATTTAATTGGGCGTGGTGGTGACACACTGGATGGAAGGGAGGGACACTATAGGTCTTATTACAGTGCAGTGTTCAGAGAGCAAAGCCTGATGACAAGGCTGCTGAGACAATTAGAGATGCGTTTCTGCTTCCAGAGTGAACCAGATTTAACTAGAGCCCCTGAAGCTTCCGCCAAACCTCTCAGCACCATGTCACACTCTGCTAGGCTGCATGTTAGTTTTGTGTGTACAGCTGTGTTTGTGTGTGCTGTGTTATAGTCTACATGGAAGTGAAACTTAATCCTGACTTAACCATGACTCTCAGACTCTACTAATACTATGATCATGTTGGAAGAAATCTGAATGTCCGTGCAGATTTTCAGTCATCCAGAGTAAGAAGAAAAAAATGTAGAAAAAAATCAGCTGGACTGATGAAGCCTCTTGGTGTCAGGATCAGCACGTAAAGCTGCCGATAATGTCTCAGCTGAACTCAATTATAATGCCAGATGAGATAGAGTAGCTAGTTATCTCTTTACTGCACACAGTTAAGAACATACACTACAGTAGTCCAGAAACACACTCCAAGTCAAAAACAACAGTCCAGGGTCACTGCAAACTCATACAGCCAAGGAATCCAAAACGGTATCTCAGAGAGAGAAGTCCAAAAGTTGAGACACAGAAAACAATCACAGTCAGGAGGGGAAGGCAGTACCTGGTGGTCGGAGCAATCTGGGAATCACAGGTAACAACAGTAATGCTGGAAAATCTGCACAGGAGTCTAGAACAATCTGGCAGCTTTCTGGTCAGGGGAAAGCTGCTTATAACGGGGTGAAAACAGGTGTAAACAATGAGTGCTTGATTAAAGTAAAAAGTCCAACTGAGATATGGCTATAGCAGGAAGTTGTGTCAAAATAAAAGCATGAGACTGGAAACAGGCAGGACAGAATCAGACACTTGGATGAGAGGTGAAATGTCTTCGACCTAAAGCCAAGTCCAGTTGATTTTTTTCTCTGTTTGTCCAAGAAATTTTAATGTAATTTTTTTCAGTGAATTCAAATGAGGAGTGAGTGCCACTATAAACTGTTATTAGCAAACAATTTTACTTTAATTATGATTTTTCCATCCAAAAAGCTTCCATTCCTCAGATGGTTTGGTGTTGCTCTGCTTAGCCTGGCTTCATACAGTAGCATTCTTTTTGTATTAGCAAAGTAAACAAGTCACAAGCACCCCTTGTGGAATAATCTTGAATGTGAACAGATGAAGACAAACATTTTGGTGGAATTTAAAATAAAATGTGACAGTGCTTTAGATCCTACAAAACAAGTACTGATGAATTTAAAACCAAAAACCTGCCATCATATTTTTGTTGGATCGGTTTAATTACATTTCAGTGGATGCCTGATTTACCAAGTTCTCTTCTTTAGACAGATGCATGTTCACAGGTACAGTTTTAAAATGGTATGCTGCTGTGCACAATGGATTGCAAGGTCAGTTTACTGAATTACTTTGGTATTTACATCTGACGTTGTTTGCAACAACAGAGAGCCTGAACCAGGTAGCAAATATATTCACACTGCATCCAGCGCACCTGCACTTCTATAGATTGAGCTCATTGCTTAGCAGACCCACCCTGTGTAATGATTTTGAAATAAAGACAAACAGTCTGGCCAGACAGCATTCATTAAGTAGCTGTTGACCAGGCAAGGAAAAGCCCCTGGCAGCCAGGCTGTCTGGGGCTGAAGTTTCATTATCATGAGCTATCAAGTGTCTTCCATTGAGCCGGATGAATCACAGCATTATACGGAAAACAGCATATTGTTCTCTGAAGGTGTCACTGTCTCTGATCCATGATTCTCCCTCCACCCAGACCTTCTCCCCTTTGCCCGGTGTGGTCATAAACCTAGGCAGTGCCCCCTGTCATTCTCCTCTCCATTACTATGACTGTGTCTAGGTTGCTGAATCTTTCTCTCTGTCTCCTTTTCTGCTACTTGATCTTCTGTCTTCTTCCGTCATGACATCTGCCCCCTCTGGGAACTACTGAATCTTCCATGATGGATCATGGGCTGTAGCGCCAGACTGACACACACTGGACCAACTTCTGTGCCAGCTGCCAGGTTTTAATTAAAGGTATAAATCCACAACATCTATCAATCAAGATGAAAGTCTGTCTGGCCTTTATTACTGCACACACATGATATTTGCACTTACTGTAGGTACATAGTCAGTATGCTGATGAAGTAAATCCAGATAAATACAGTATGATTTATTACTACCTTTTGTAAAAAATAACAAAGAGAAGACAAGTTACAGCTGCACTGATTGATATTTTGGCACCTTGTGGGCAGCAAAACAAGATGAAAACACAACACAACACTGACATATAATATTTTTTTTAAGGTTGATGCAGAAAAGCAGTCATTGAAATTTGATAATTTAACATGGAGTAACATTTCTGGCCACCGGATGAATCCAAGTAGTAGTTCACTCCTCTTTTAGCTTTGTTTTGGTCTACATCAGTCTGCTTACTTGCCGAATGCTTCTTTGAGTCCACTAGCTAGTCACTAACTTGGTCCAGCATTTGGAGCTTGGGTGCATCATGGGTGTTTTCTGTACTTTCAAACCTGCTTGCTGTAGCTGGAAATTATGTAAAGAGTATGTGGCCTAAAAACCAAAGTACTTAGGTAAACGAGGCTAAAAGAGGAAAAGCATAGAGAGGAAAAGCAGAGTCAGGTGAAATGGTTTCTGTGGGTTCTACATACTTGGTCTTTTGTATCACAGTCATTATTGTTGCAGCTTTAAATATGAAATTTTTAAGATTTGAAATCATTGTGATCTGAATTTTCCATTAAAGCAGACAATTCCAGAAAAATCCATTTTGAGAATTCGTCATATATATTCACGCTGTCTGCTTCTCTGCCAGTATTACCGTGTAAGAGTCTTAACTTAGAGCGCAGACTTGTGAAAGGACACTATTAAATTGAGCTGCTCTGTTTCATGAATTGGGGCTGAACCAGTTTGAAATGTGTAGAAATGTTAGACAAATATGGTGTCTGAAAACCTCAGAAACGTTGTTCTTCTGCCCCTGCCTCAAACTCCTGCAACCCCTCTTCCCACCCCTCCTCTGCTCACAGCCCTTCATCCTCTGCCAGTCCACAGCCTGATATTTTCCACTGCTGCCAGGATGAAGGCCTGCATGTAAGAGAAAAAGACAGAGTGATTGGAATTGAGAGAGGCCCCTTAAACTAGATTTACACTATATTGAGGATTTTTTTTTTCCCTGAGCTTTTCCACATTGCATGCTTCAGAAAGGTGCCTGACCTTCCAGTTCTTTGACTTCATTGGTTCATTACATACATATCTTGCCCCTTCGTCACTATATGGGGAGAGGTAAATTTTTTTAATGATAATTAAGCGTGTTAATAAATTACAATCACACTTAACCGACTGTTAAATCATTTTTCTTCCTTACTGTTTAAGCCAGGGGTTTTTGAAGTGTGAGAAAGTGAGCCTCCCCTCAGAGGAGATCATAAAACTCTGTTTCTTCCACACAACCATAAAAATGGGGTTCAACAATAAATGTAAACATCTTTTAAGCAAACACTGTTCAACTCTGAAAAACTAATAAACATTGATTTCACCATCTGTATCCAACATTCTCCTACAGTGATGCTTAAACTTTCGGCTATTCTTACTTAAAAATATTTACCAATTAATCCTCCACCTTCCAATGACAAACTGAAAACAGCCTCAACAATAGCTTTACTAAAAATTCAACAAAATCATACACCTGTTGGCAAAACTGTAAAAACGGGCCCGGAGAGAGCCAAGGAGCACAAGAAACAGACCATAACATGTCTTTATGCCTTTGTGTGGCCCACGTTCTGTGACTTGTTTGTGAGGGCCACCACTTCTACTATAGCTACAATCGTGCAAAACACAAATCTATCATGAGGTGGCAATAGAGAATCAAAATGTCACTTCAGAATTCAGAAAACTCGAAATAAAAAAAATCTTTTTCTTCTACACGTGTGAGGACTGGAGCCTGTTGCCAAGCAGATTTGGTGAACTGGAACTTTTGTTACAAAGCACCAAAACAATGTATGTTATATCACCAGATTTTAGCTGAGCTTTCATAACTGTCCCATCTTACTTTCCTGGTTAACCCAAACCACAGCATCACAGAGATGGAAGCATGTGGTTTTTAATTTTGCCAATGTAAAGTATATTTAACCCTTGTGTGGCGTTCACGTTTTGGACTGGAGGTGTGTGCTCCTCCCTGGGTAAAGTGTAGCAGAGGCTGGGGGGTGGGGGTGGAGGGCGTCAGTGTGAGGGCCCAGAGATGATAAGAGCCAGGGTGCTCAGACAAGGGTTAACGACGAATCATTGTCTTATCAGATAATGCAATATTTCATTCCACAGTGCTCCTCGCATGAACCAAAAAATGTTCATACCGTCTGAAACTTGAGATGATTCAGATGCCATCTTTGACCTCTTGCATTTGGAGGACCCTTAAAGAGAAGAAGTAACCAGGGTGGACATTTTTAGTTACTTTCTGTCATTTATAGACGGGAAAGAAAGCTGATATTCAAGGTAACAGCTCTGACGGCTTCATACCTTAGGAGTCTTGAGCTGGTTCCAAAGACTTCTCATTGAAGACTTCTGTGTCACTTTCACTGACTTGAGACTTCTGTACAGCTCTAACTTCAGAAGACAAACTACCTGTTTTGATAAAAACAACATTTTGTGAACTTATCTTATTTCACATACTAAAGTGGCAAGTAGAAATCAATCTCATCAAGAGATTTGCCTTTGTAGACCTCAGTTCCACGTTCGATTGCCATGAACAGCTTGCTCATCTTTGCAAGCTGAAGTGTGTTCTCGGTTAGGCGATAGTATTCACGATGAACACGAATATCATGTCCCATAAATTTGGTAAGCTGTTCCAACTCATTTTCTTTCAGGTTCATTATCTGACTAAGTGTAGCCACATGTTTCCTCAGGTGGGTTGATGTGAGTGTTTCAGGCTTCCTTGCCCCACTTGCAGCTGCATAGTTCCTCAAACAGTCTGAATCTCAGAGATGAGAATCCGAATGCTGTCTTGCAAAGACATACTCATTACTACCCAAAATGCCATTGTCTTCACTCCTTTGCTCAATGAGTAAATCAAGTGATTCTGTCATCTTGCTGGTAAGCAGCACGGGTACTTTACAGCCTCTCTTCCCTCTTATCACCAACCTGGTAAACTCATGACTCAAATCTTGTTCCAGTTTTGAAAGTGTGGGGCGTGTTCTTTTATTTTGAAAAGAGAAGACTAATAAAAGGATATTTCATAGTGTGAAATTTATTATGCATTAATGTATCAAAATTTGCATGTGCACAAGTATCTTCACTGTTTAGGATAAACAGAAAAGACTGTCCTCAACTTATCGGTATACAATATTTGTGTGAAAAGGTGCTACTATCTAATTGGTCAAAAACTGTTTGGGGAGAAGCCGTGGTTTAGACTTAACTCTCCCATCATTGGTCCTTCAGTCCGTCCATTTTCCATGGTCCTTTCTGCTCCAATTGTCGAGGACAGCACCCTAGGAAGAGGAAGAATACCTGTACTGCCTTAATTCCTACATACACACTCACTTCTTCCTTTGTTTCCAACTAACTCCTCCATATTAGGCATTGCTTTCTGTTTCACTAATTAAAAGTGTTCTGCCTGTGTGTGTGTGGGTGCCTAATGTTCCTACCTTTGAAACTTTCTCCTCCACAAGCCTCCAGATCTAATCTCTGTTTCACTAACCTTGGAGTCCCAGTGAACTGTAACTCCCTTGGCTTCAAAGCTCGGTGGTGATAATAATTTCAGTGTGGACTCCCTTAGCTAGAGCTGTAAATCTAATGAGATTCAGTAATGGACAAGACACTATAATGTTGAACAGTGCCTCAGTGACTCACACAGTAAATATTAACCAGTGGTTCAGTGAATACATATGTAACTATGTAAACATAACTGTGACATATAAGTATGTAAACATATGTGTGCTATAAAATAAAGCCATTCATAAGTGCATAAAATAAAAATCACCCTAACAAAAGGCACTGCATAATGTCCTTATTTGGTTCTTCTTTGGTTCTGTTCCTATAGGTCAACAGAGGCAATTTTGCTGCCTCACCTTGCCGTCTTCGGTTGAAAAGTATGATTTGTGAGAGAAGGCACTCACTGAGAATCTTGTATGCTTTAGGGTTAGACGCTTGCATGAGTTTCACTTTTGCCTCCTCTGCTGTGGACTTCAATACTTGATGCAGCTTCATCTCATCTTCTGTGAGAGGGATCATTTCTTTTTTGTTCCATCTGTCCTCTTCTAAGTTTGTTTGTGCATGGCATGACACAAAGAGGTCCCACTCTGCTGCCACTAAGTCCAAGAAATTCTTTACTCTGCCTGCAGCTGCATCATTTTCAGCCTTTATATGATCCCCAATCACAACGTCACATACTGCCTTCAGTGAGTGTCCTAACTTCAAAGCAAGAGATGGTGTGTTATACCTGTATTTGGAGCTGGTGAACCCAGAGGCTTTTTTGCTGCTTGCACAGCTAAAGAAAATTTAGGTGGCACCAAAACATCTTGCAGCATCTCAACTTCACGGTCAAGGGACTTGGCAGTATAGTTGTTTTTGGCGGCCTGTTTTCATTTTAGTTTTAGTCTAGTCTTTGTGTGAAGCTGTCATTTTAGTTTTTATTAGTTTTAGTATAGAGTATAAGTACCTAGTAGTATAGATGAAACCAAACGTTTCTTTTAGTCAAACCCATTTCAAACAAGGTTATCTTATTATATTATTGTTACCTTATAGACTCAAGAGTACATCCAATACACATTTTGTGTGATTTTTGTGGCCACATCTCTCCCATTCTTTTTCCACAACAAATTCCATGTTCTTTTCCACTTCTATGTAATTAAAGTTTTTCCAAATGTCGTTTTTTCTGTTTCTCCCAATGACAAACCCCGGCTGGCCGGCCATCGATCCCTTTCTCTGAGTCAGACTTAACTTTGTTTGTTGTTGTCTTCTCAGTAATTCCGCAAGTGGTGGTTAAGGAAGTGATGTCGCCTGCGTCTGCGCAGTGCGACGTGTCTGATGCGGCCCCTGAAGCGAGACACAGGAAACAGAAATACTGCAAAATAATAATAATAACACGACTAAACGAGACGAAATAACGTTATAACAGTTCGTCTCGTTTTTTATCGTCAACAATATTGCATTATATATTTAATTATAGTCATCGTCACATGACCAGCATTTTCGTTGCGTCTCGTCTCTTGTTTTCGTCACGCGATAAAGGTTCGTTGACGACGTCATTTAGTCATAATTTTCATTGACGAAAGCAACACTACTTGGCAGCAAGTAAAAATCTATCCAACTCTCTCATCTTTTGACTGGCATGACCATCTTTTGATCGATCACTCCTGTGTTTCTCCAGCAGTCTATCTCCAAATACACATATGAGAGAGTCATGTCTTAATTTAAGGGACACCTTGTCAATTACCATTCTCTTAATGTTTGAGCATCTTTCTGATGGCTGTCCTTTGTATGGAAGGAGAGCTGGGGCAGCAGCTTGAACTTTTCTTTTTTTCTGGGATTTAACTTCTGACTCGAGCATTGTTCTGCGACACCGTTTCTCATGTTTCCATAGTTCATTTTTTATGAAGAACCCATAGCAAATGTTGCATGGCAAATAATCTTCTGCATTTGCATGTTTTGATGGCTGTCTATAGGTCACTATCTCGCCCTCACCCTTCTGCAACACCTCAATGTTATGATAATAATTTCCCTTCCTACGAAGTTGCTCAAATATTTGGCGACACTTGTCGATGTTGATGGAAGACACATTATCAGGGCCACTTCTGTTTCACTGCTGTGTTTCCGCTTCAGATGCCGTGCCATTTTACTTTGTGTTTTGCCGTATACACAGGTCCCACCCTTGTGGCAGGTTTTCACTGTAACCACTGTCTTACCCTCATCCTCATTGTCGCCGCTGTCATCAGGATTCCCATCATTGCTGTTTGTGTTGCAGGGGTCTTCTTCAGATGATAGGATATATTCACTTTCCAGGTCAGGAATGGATTCTGACAGAGAGTCATCTGTGGCACAGTCCTCCTGAAAGAACAAGCAGATTAGAATGAATGAATGAATGACACTTTATTACAGACTCAAGGTCCAGGTTTGGAAACAAATAAGAAACAATAAAAGAACAGTCCACACAAGAAGAAATGTCCACACGAGAAAGGTGTTCCGTCAGGGGTTAGTTCGCACAAGTATGTAAAGACAAACCCAGCAGAGCTGGCCTCTGATGATCTGGCATCAGAAACCTTAAAACAAGGGCTGCAGGAGACTATTGAACAAATTGTCTCTTTTCAGTCAGAATTCATACAAGAACAGCAAGGATGTGTACAAGAAGCAGCAAGAGGAGTTGAGAGAGAGAGAGAAAAATTATTAAAATGCTATGGCAGAATGCATGAAGTAATAAGTAAGGATAATCATGAGATGATTTATGTGTGTGTTTTGTTTGAAATAATCAGAGAATGTGTAAGAATTAACTGTAAAATGATTGTATTGCATGGAATGGTGAAAAGTGCTTTTATATGCAATCTCATCACAAAGAGTGGAGAATGCCGAGTCACAGAAAAGAGGAAGTAAGACACACATCCCTGAAAAGGGGAAGTGAAATTGTGTGTGTGTGTGTGTGTGTGTGACAGAGAGAGGAGTGTGATGAAAAATTAGAAAGACACTGAGAAGCTAATAAAAAATCATGTTCCATGTATAAAGTAAAGATTTGATTGATAAATACAGTTTAATCAATATATAATCAATGATTAATGCTAGTCAATTATAATATTCAAACTATAAAGATCCATGTTTTGATTTTAAGGCACTGACAGTTTTGTGAAAAATCTGTGTAATTCAGATTGTTCAGTTGAAAGCAATATTGGGAATTTTTGTATTTCAAGCAGAAGTGGGTTCTCTCTATTTTATTAAGTATTAAGATGATAAGTTTTCTAAGAAAGGGGAAGTAGAATCTGAGGCTGGATCTAACCGGTCAAAAGTAGTCATGAACAGTTACAAGCAGGGCCGGAGGGGGACTCATTTTCAGCCCTGGAGTTTCACTTAGACCGGCCCACTTTAGTTCACGACTGACTATATTAAAATAACGTAATTAAAAACTGTCCAGGGTGTCGCCCGATTGCCGGCCGGGATTGGCTCTGCCTCCTTTCAAATGTTTAATTTCCAAATTAGTGCAAATAAAGCTAAGTGTCGATTGACAGTTAATATTTATTTGAGCAGTTAACGGTAGGCTATTCTTTACAAAACAAAGTTTTTAACTGTTTTTAACAGACGGTATCAATCTATTTTTTTGTAATGAGTTGTGTTCACATAAATATAAGTATAATAAAATACATTTTACAACAAATATTTCTCACAAAAATAACATAAAACTGATATTTTCTGTGCAAAATTGTTTGTGCTGTAGATATCAACCCTCAAATACAAATAAAAAATAAAACAATAATGGCACTGTTATCTGCATGAATCTTTTTCTTTCTAATCTCTTTTTCATCTGCCTAAGTGCATCTTCAATGCAACATGGCCAACTCTAAAAAATTAATAAGTGCCTGAGTAGTGGACTGGTCTCTGCAATTTTGTTTATCACAATGTCATTGTCCAAAGACATGAGAATTTCTTTCTCATGGACATGAGCATGAATGCCTCAAAGTTTTTCTGGGTTAAAGTGCTCCTGAGCCTGTTTTTTATGAATTTCACAGTTGAGAAGCTTCTCTCACAGGCTACTTGTGTGATGGACAATGTTAATAACAACTTGTAGGCGAGTCCAATCACATGGTAGGCATCAGTTAGAAGATTGTACTGAGAGAGGATGAGATAAACACAGATGACAGTTTTTACAGGAGGAACAAGTTTTGCTCTCTATTTTGACATCCTGCTGTTCCATGAAAGGATTCTCTTCATCATTTCCTTTCATCATATCATTAGCTGTCCTGACACTGTAACCCTTCAGAGGGGACATCTTCAGTCTGTCCCACTGAGATGCAAGGCTGTACAGTTCACTACACAATGTGCCAACTGTAGCCATGTTGTCAAATTTAAGCAGACATTTGCTTATTTCCTCCAGAGCTGAGCTGGGGAGTCCATTTTCTCTCACATGAACAAAGTTTCTAGGGTCTAAACACTGCATTAGCAGAAAACCTCCTATGGATACTGCCTGTTACTGTGTCTACAATGACATTGTGTACTTTTACCATGAAGTCAGTATCAGCTGATGCCATCTGCTCATCTTCTGCAAGCTCTCCTGGCATTCTTTTCTTTTTTCTGATCCTTCTCTCAGAAAGAGCTGCCTACACTACAAGCGCACACTCTTCCTCCACTTGCAATTTTCCATTAGCCCACTTCATAAACTCATCAGCTGCACACGTCACTTGAAAGTCCCTAGCACACCTTCTGAGGCCATCCTCTGTCCCATTAACCAGATTTTGAGCTGTGATGATATCCATTCCCCTTGTCTGTAAGTACTTTGAAAGGGGGGATGTAAGCTCAAAAATGCGAAGGAAGAGCTGAGCAGTGAGCACTGTCTCGTACTTCAAAAGGCCTTCTATAAATCCCTTTGCCTTTGCCCTCAGTTGGCTTTTGTGTACTGTCATCTACAATGGTGTCTAAAGTCATAAGCACTTCAACAAACAAGCCTCCCTCAGGATTCCCAAAGCAGCCAAACACTCTACTTAGTGCCTGATCCTTAGCCCACCACCTTGTTGGTCCTATTGGGCACAGTCATCTGTGATGCTTGTCCTGAATCTTCTCTTCCCACTTCTGCATGTGCTTGTATGACTCTCTTAAAAAACTGCTTATCATTAAGCAGTGAAAACAGAGATGCACTTTCTACAACACTGCCTGTTGTGTCTGCCAGCACAAGATTCAAAAGATGTGAATAACACCAAATGTGAACCTGATTGGGGGAATGTTCAGAGAGGAGTGTAGAAAACCCATTAAACTGCCCCTGCATATTAGCTGCACCATCAGTTGAGTTGCCCACACGTGCCAATATCATTATTAAGGTCCAGTAGCACTTTCTTCAGAAGCTCTACAAAATTCTGGCCAGTAGATGACTCACAATCCACCACAGCAATCAGTCTTTCTTGAATCACGTCTGTTACATATCTTATGATTCAACACTGGTCTTTGGAGCTGATATCTTGCGTTGTGTCAATCTGGACTGGAAACATGCCAGCTTGTCTCACTTCTTCTGCTATAGTTGTCTTTATCAGTTGACTAATGGCATCCACAACTTTATTAAATGTTTCTTTTGACAGCAGAGTAACTAGAGCACCTCTGCCTTTTGTACCAGTTTCATGCTGCTTTTTGCTGGTTTCAATGCAAGTGTTAACATGCTGTGGGAGGCAAACGTCATCTCTACTCAAGAGTAGAATCAACTCCAGGAAGTTACCATGATCGACAGCAAGGTTTTCTAAGCTGTAACTCGTCTCTTCTTTATCTCCCCTGTAGCTAAGGCCACATTTGCCTATGACTTTAACAACATCCACTATGCGCTCCATCACCTGACGTTTCTTTTTCACTTGCTCAACACGTAATGACATTTGGTTGCCAGTCAACAGGCTTTTCACATCTGCATTTTGTATTTTCATAAAATAAGCATCCGCACAGTCTCTGTGTGTCTTACATCTTTCATGTTCCACTATCCTTTGGTGAATGTGTTTCCAGTCTTTCATGCCCTTTATGAAAGGGCCATCACATATCAAAGGTGCAAATGCCAAACAAACAGAACAGTACAGAGATTGTTTCTTTTTCCACAGTAACTCAACCACTTGCAGTTTGTTCCATTTTTACTATTGAAAACCTTTGGTATAGGAACATTTTGGGGTTCCAAACAGAACAGTACAAAGATTGTTTTTTTTTTTTCCACAGTAACTCAACCACTTGCGGTTTGTTCCATTTCTACTATTGAAAACCTTTGGGATAGGACATTTGGGGGTTGTTGAGGATGATAAGAAAAAAATGTATGTGTATTTTGTGGCTGAGGTCGAGCAAAGTAATCATCTTCATCTACCTTGTTCCTAGCTAGTGGTTCTGGGTTCTGCTGCTGGGTTGTTGGCTCTTTTATATGTCCCTGATTAGACTCTGCTCTCCCTTTCACACTTCCTGGGGGTTGTTGAGGATGTCCCTGAGTAGACTCTGCTCTCCCTTTCACACTTCCTTCTGTATCCATTGTAGCCTTAAGTGTGTCTGTATTTCACAATAAAAAGCATTCTGTAAGCTTTAACATATTTGACATGGAAAGGACATTCAAATAAAATTTAATCAAAGCGAATTAAAATATACAAATGGAAAAATATGCAGGCTTATTTCATATAACATTTATCCTATTCCCTTGCAACTGTGGGCTTTTTATATTTGACTAAAACATTAATAGGTCACGTAACATTTGGGCCCGGTGTATAGTAACTATATTGTAACTGAGTCATTCTGTGTCATTTCAACAGCAGAGGTCCCCGGCTCAAATTTTAGATTATGCTAATGTTTATTCTGAAAAAGATAGAGTTGTAGTTACGAAAGCCAAAATATAAAATTTCATGGATGAATATTTATTTGATTTGAACTGGAACGATCCTACTAATATGTTTATGTATAATATGCTTATTCACACACTGTGGTACAAAAGCGTACCTGTGTCATCCACAGTGAGGGCATTAGTGTCTTGTATGATGCCACTGGTTTTATTGATCAGTGAGGTGTACACCACCATGTTCTTCATTAATAATTCTTCTAATTCTGCTGTGTTGGGCTCATGACTGCATGGTCCTTGGCAACGTTACTGGACCAGCCTCTTCACTTTTAACATTAACGGCAAACTGAACTATAGGGGCTGCTGTCTGCTGAACAGTGGCAGTACAAGAAAAGTTTGACATGGATGTGGTTTGTAGACAATGTTGTTTTGCATAACGTGAGCTTACCAGCCATCTCATCGTCTTCATTAATTTTCACGAAAAATTTACTCAATTTTGTACATTTGGCCGCATCAGTCTCTAGAGGTTTTGTCTTTTTTATTCGAGCCTTTTCAGTGAATGTAAATAGGCTGTCTGGTCACAAGGAGATGCAGACATCCTGTCTCTACACAGAAGTTACAGCATTCAGCAGATTCTACTTCATTACAGTTGTAAGATATATAAGCAAGGGAAATAAATGTATTAAAAATAACCAAAGCTCAGTAGTTCTGGACAATCATCAATACAGCTGTAATATGTATAAACAAGGAAAATAAAGTTATGAAAACTAACTAAAGGGAACTAAAGGTATGAGAAGTAACTAGAGCTTATAAGAATCAAATCTTACAAGCCGAAAGAGTGAGTAGGCTGCGGCTTCTATATAAAATTCCTGAAAAGGTTTAATACTCTGTGTTTATTGAGTCAAGTTTTGATGATGTTGATTCTTATGATTTTAGTGGGTTTACACTTTTAAGTGGTAATTGTTAAAGTTGCATACATTGCACAATTCACAGTGAGTGTTCGATTATACAATTCACAGTGTTGATTGTAGTATGCCAACCCTCTCAGCAGTGTCTCAGAGAGGCAGTGCCTCCCTGATTGGGCTTGTTGCTCGGGTGTTATGCCAAACAAACTGGCTGGCTGCCTGCGAGAGGAGAGGATTTTTGGACAGTTTAATCATATAGGTTAACAATCAACAGTGTGAATAGTATGCCAACCTTCTCAACAGTGTCTCAGAAAGTTAAAACAGGCAGTGGAAACCCAGCGGTGTTAACAAGCTGCCTGGCTGTGGATACCTCACAGTGACAACACAAGCAGCACTTTTCTGATTGGGCTTGTTGCTTGGGTGAATTCCGTACAAACCGGCTGGCTGTGTGGAGGGAGGCGGTGTTTAGAAAGTTATATCAGAAAAAGATTGTATCTAAAATATCCAGCTGTTTACTTGTTACATAATGTACACTATTCTTTAAATATCCTATCCTTAATAACATCTTATGTCAACTAAATACTGTGCAAAATAGATATGGTTTTAAGTGTCCAGTGACACAGCTTTCATTGGTTATTTCAGACAAAAATTTAACACTTCCTCAAAGGGCCAGAGTATACTGGTTTATATAAATTTCTCAGTACAGTAACATCTGAGGGTTACTGTAGCTGCCACAATAACTGCAGGTTGTTATTTGGGAGATTTTGGGGTCTTATCCTGAATTAATAATATGAAAGAGGGAGGTCTGCAGGGAACTCTGTTTGCAGGTTCATGGTAGTCAATTACTGAATGAACATCTCTGTCATAAAAGCTCAAGCAGTGTTTGGAGCTTTAATATGTTTCAAATTGCCACCTCAGTGTGAGAGGTTAAGCTTTATTCCTGTGTCCCAGGGTTAGCATATTGTGGCCTTCATACACACCGTAAAGCCTATTTGTGCAGTTTTACTCAAGTCAAATAATTTGTGAACACACTGAACTCAGTCAGCCACCAAACCAAATCATAACCATGCACAGTGCTGCTTTTCATATCACTCGCTACATCATGTGTATTCTATATACCTCACTTAGCTGTGTGTAACACAACATGATATGATGCTTCAGTTGCCTTGATATTCACAGTGTTAAATGGCTTCATCACTTGACTCTGTGACAACAGTTCTTCTGGCTTCCTATCAACAGACTCTCAGGTCTTGATCACCAGACTTGGGTGCTTGGTCTCAGTATGACGCCGGAGTTTAGGTGGTCTCATGCTGTCACTAGCTAGCTGCACTGCAGATAACACACTGTGACAGTGGAGCATGATCAGGGCCACTCCAATAAACTAACTTTTAATAATTATTTTTATACTTCCTTTTCTGCTCGCCCCAGACCCTGTATCCTCTCTCACTGTAGGTACTACTAATTGATCCATTTTGCCCTACACATAGCCAAACTGAAGATTGATGTTGACAGTTACTTTTTCTGGTTTATTTTTCCTCACACTGAGCCTCCTCTGAAGTCCGCTGGTGTGGCCTGCCTCACAATTTGAAAACTGCTGGTTTAAGCCCTTAACTAAATTTCTAATTTGCGCTGGAACTGTATCATTACATAGCAGATTTTTAAAACCCCATGCACATACATAAAACTGAATATCAAACTAAACTAATATGGATGTGTGGGGGGGCAGTCCCCATCTAGTAGGAAAAACAAATAGGGGTGTTGTGTGTGCGCGCGCACGTGTGTGAGCAGTCCCCTTGTAGTAGGGCAAACAAGTAGGAGTATGTGTGTGTGTGTGTGTGTGTGTGTGTGTGTGTGTGTGTGTGTGTGTGTGTGTGAGAGAGAGAAGTCTTACACCTTGAGGACTACTACAGTGTGGCTATTGAAATTAAACATCATGAGGATCGCCCTGAAAATGCCTGAAATCAACTGCTGAAACAGCCAAATGGTCAAAAGAAATGGCTGAAGTTCTTTGTTGAAATAGCTGAAGGATGAGATGAACAGAATGATTGTGCACGTCACTAAGCTCGGACACAAAATGGACAATGAAACAGTTGTAAGGAACAGTCATCGCAGAGCATCGAGTGCAGGTGACAATCTAGTGCAGCAAGAGACATGGTGAAAAAAAAATTGTTTTTGAGAGCGATTTATTGTTGTGGATTCAAAAGCTTAGATAGTATCTAACGTGGGGCTTTTGTTTTGAAATGCGGGCATAATCCTCAATGTGTGATATGCACTGGCACAAGAAAGTATGAAGCCATCCAAGTTAAAAAACCAGTCGATTACTTTCAAAGACTACTTTGGGACCTGAGGACCACCCAGAAGAGACTGCTGTCTTCGTGTTCCAAATCAGAGCAGGCACTACGAGCCTCATACCTCGTAGCTCAATATATAGCAAAGCCACATACAATAGCAGAGGAACTCATCTTACCTGCAACCCTGTACATGGTCAGAGAGGTATTAGGCCAGTCTGCAGTGGACAAGTTGAAGACCATACTGCTATCTATTAATACCATAATGTGGTGCATTGAAGACATGTCAGCCAGCATAAAACAATAGACCTCAGCAGATTCAGGCCAGCCCTTACTATGCATTGCAGATGGATGAGTCGACAGATATTGCTTCTCATGCCATTTTGCTTATTTATGTGAGACGTGTGGGATGTATAGAAAGAAATTCTTGATAAAATAATATAGTGCTATGTTATGTATTTGCAAAACTGTTTAAGACACTGGTGCACTCTTCGCTAGTACGTTGACAAATCCCTTCTCATCCTTTGGCCTCATCATATAAGAAGCTACGCTTGCTCAGCGACACTTTGAGTATCATGCTACTAAAAGTAAGACTGTTTACTTCTCCTCACTCTTCTGCCTATACTTGGTTTCCCGTCATTACTCCCGTGATCTGCACCTCTGACTCTCTCCATTCAGCCTCTGCCTGAGTGACCTGCTGCCAGTCATCTCTCCTCTTCATCTTCCTCGAGCCCAGCCATCTCCGCTCTACCCCACCTGAGTTTGTCAGCTATAATCACCTTCATTTCCTCCATCTGCCCTGCATTGCCACCTCCAGCTCCCCATATGTGGACCCCTCAAGCTCTCCTCTGGTGGACATTTCCAGCATATTGACTAAATAACTTGTTTTCTCAGTACAATAGTTTGTGATCAGTATCGCACCTGCCATCTGGGTCCAGCCTGTTTGCTCACTTGCTTCTGCAAGTGCTCACCATAACACAGGTGGCCATAATGTTATACCTGATCAGTGTATATTGATTATTAATCTGTATTTACAACTTGCCTCACATTCACACACACACACTCTCACACAGTGATAGCTACCACGCAAGGTGCTGGCCTGACCACTAGGAGAAGCATGAATGTCCTTGAAGAGCTGAACATTTTGATAGCTGAAATAGCTGAATGTATGCAGAAGTAAAAATTTCCCCATTCATTTGAATGAGGCAAGATTTTCAAAATAAAGCTAAATATTTCAAATGTATGAAGTTTAGAAAAGTTCTAAATAGTATTATGAATGTCCTTGAAGAACTGAACATTTTGATAGCTGAAAAAGCAAGACTTTCAAAATAAAACTAAATATTTTAGAAGTATGAAGTTTAAAAAAACTTCTGAATAGAAGCATGAATGTCTTTGAAGAGCTGAACATTTTGATAGCTGAAATTATGCTGAAGTAGAATTTTCCCATTCATTTGAATGGAGCAAGATTTTCAAAATAAAGCTAAATATTTTAAAAATATGAAGTTTAGAAAACTTCTAAAAAAAAGCATGAATGTCCTTGAAGAGCTGAACATGATACCTGAATGGCTTTTCTAGGTGAAAGTATGCTGAACTAGTTAAGTGCCGAAAAACGTACGGAGGAAACCAGAATAATAACTAGAGAAATGCATTGCCTGTCGAAAATGCGTGTGTGGATGCGAATTGCTGAAAGATCGCCCTGAATATGCTGAAGACTTTGACACCTGAATGGTTTTGCTAGCTGAAAGTATGCTGAAGTAGAATTTCCCCATTCTTTTGAATGGTGCAAAACTTTCACAATAAAGCTACATATTGAAGAAGTATGAAGTTTAGAAACATTCTGAATAGAAGCATGAATGTCCTTGAAGAGCTGAACATTTT
>NW_018128362.1:108771-121031 GCF_001952655.1 Monopterus albus
GGTTGTGTTCTGTAATCCTTTTTATACATATATTTATATATATATATTTGTAAATAAACCAGCACTAAAATCAAGAAAGATTGACTCATTTTTTACTCAGATCTGTCCAGTAAAAGAACTGGGGTATAACACTTGTATCCAGCTGAGGAACTTTGTTGCATGGCAACCCCCCCAAATTATGAGAAAAAATAGTCAAAGTATAAACACAGAAAAGTGACAAACTGCTGTATGGCAATGAGAGAAAATGATTGTTTT
The DNA here is from genome assembly GCF_001952655.1 of Monopterus albus. Taxonomy (NCBI): domain Eukaryota; kingdom Metazoa; phylum Chordata; class Actinopteri; order Synbranchiformes; family Synbranchidae; genus Monopterus; species Monopterus albus. Next base: position 109,027 of record NW_018128362.1, read on the forward strand.
TGGCTCATTTATTACATTTTATAACCATGACCTAATTTATGGGTCATGTAGGATTAGCTTAGGTTGTGACAAAACACTGACATTGTTACTGACCCTGACATGGAAATTATTTGTGGTGGATGGCTTATCAGCTGTTGTGTACCAATGACTTGGCCTTTTTAATGACTGTCCTTCTATGTATTGCTTTTAGGTACTTGTAATTTAGGTACTTTGGTTCTGGTTTAAGTTATGGTGTAAACAGAACTGCAGATACTATACTTGGAGGCCAATAATTTGTGCCTTGTGCCATATTTACCTTGTTTATTGTGTTAGGTAATTTCTTAGTTAGATAGATAGTGATTAGAGATCTGTTGTATTAGAAAATGTTAGTATAGGCTGCATCTAGGCCAAGGTCACTAGATTGAAGAGTCTGCAGGCAGGATGAATATTGTTAGTAGCATGATATGTTCAGCCGTAATCTTAATCATAATATCTTCCGAGGCTTACTGTTCGGACATGTCCCTGAATGTCCTGTATGTTTTTAGATACACACCACTAATCAACAGCCACACACTTTAATTTTCTCCATGTTTTGACTACTGCTCTGGTCAGCTGCCAAGCTGGCATATCAGGTGACGTCACGGTTTGACGTTGCCTGTGTAGGATGGGGCTAGCCCAACCAAGTGATTAAATTGTATAGGCTATTAGGTTCGGGGCTTTTTCATCTTCCGGGCTGCCTGAGCGCAGTACTGGAGGTGGAAGATGCCTGGACGTGTGATGTTAATTTTGCCTGTGATCCTTTGAATAAACCAGCACGGTTATATTTTTTATATATCCAAGTGGTCTGCGTCATCTCTCAGAGTTCCGGGTTGAAAGAACTGGGTAACGGAGAGCTGAAGTTCCCACAACTAGAGAAATGCATTTCCTGTCATAAATGTGTGTGGATGCTGTGTGCTGAAGAATTGCCCTGCAAATGCTGAACATTCCCATTCATTTGAAAGGGGCAAAATTTTCAGAATAAAGCTAAATATTTTAAGTGTGATGCTTTGAAAAATTCTGAATTGAGACATGAATGTCCTTGAGGAGCTCAACATTTTGATAGCTGAAATAGCTGAAAGTATAGTGAAGCAGAATTTTCCCATTCATTTGTATGGGGCAAGATTATCAGAATAAAGCTAAATATTTCAAAAGTATGAAATTTAGAAAAATTCAGCATAGAAGTATGAATGTTCTTGAGGAGCTGAACATTTTGACAACTGAAAGTATGCTGAATAAGAATTTTCCCATTCATTTAAATGGGGCAAAACTGTGTGCATTATGAATAGCTGAAGAGTTGCTGAATAGATAACAGTTCCAATGGTGTTTTTTGCGGAAGGTATGCTGAAGTTAAGATGTGAAAGTTTTTCCCATTCATTTGAATGGGGCAAAGTTTGTTGAAAAATGCTAAATAGTTGAAAAAGTATAAATCTTACAAACAACAAAAATACAAGCACACATGTCCTTAAAAAAGCTGAACTCAATGGCTTTTGTAGATGAAAGTATGCTGAAGGAATTAGGTGCCGAAAAATGTACGGAAGAAATCACAATAATAATAATAAATAAGAAGAAAACATAGTGTGCTAGTATGCTACAGCATCCACACAATAATTGGATAACATAGTATGGATGCTGAATCAGCATCCATACAATAATAAATAATTGGATAACATAGTATGGATGCTGATTCAGCATGCATACATTAAATACCCGGAAAACATGGTGTGGATGCTGAATCAGCATCCATGCAATAAATAAATGCCAGGACAACAAGAGTGTGGATGCTACAGCATCCACACAATAAATAATGAACAGGCGAGCACAGTGTGGATGCATTACAGCACTCACACAATAAAAGTAGAATAAACACAGAATAAATATTGACGAAGTGGGTGAATTTTTAATGTGAATTTACTGAAGGAGCAGACTAGCACTACCACTTTGCTGGCATGTACAGTGGTGGATGAGAAGGAGATGCAGGAGCAGTACTTCCAGTAGTCATCTTACAGCAGATCAGCGAGAAGAGTTACAAGATCATACGCCTGGAGAGATCTTCAGTTCAAAGCCGGGGTGCACGAACCTTATTACACATGAGATTCGTTTGCTTTCTCCAACACAACAGCCCATTAGAGACAACACCTGTCGAATCCCTGCTAGATTGGTTCCGGTCCTGAAAGAGGAGGTGGATGAAATGCTGGTTAATGGTATTATTGAGCCTTCTAGGAGGGAATGGTGTAGTCCTGTGGTGTTGGTTCCTAAGAAGGATGACCCCAAAGGTAAGATTTTGTGTTAATTTCTCAAAATTGAATGCTGTGTCTGCTTTTGACCCCTATCCAGTGCCGAGGGTGAATGAACTGATTGAACGTTTAGGTAAGGCCAATTATTTTACAACTCTGGACTTGTGTAAAGGGAATTTAACAACATTTTGAGTTCCTAGTGGCCTGTTCAGATTTCAAGTGATGCCATTCGGTTTGCACGGAGTACCTGCAACCATTCAGTGGTTGGTGGATGAGGTTCTGAGAGGAGCAGAGGACTATGCAGCTGCTTATGACATTGTTGTCTTCAGCCGGACCTGGGAGGGGCATGTACAACATCTCACGGATGTGTTTCAACGCATTCAGAGTGCTGGTCTGGTTATGAATGTGAAGAAATGTCATATTGCTAAGCCTGAGGTTCAGTATCTGGGTTATGTGATTGGGCATGGAGGCATTTGTCCACAGATCGGAAAGGTTGAGGCGATTGCAACTGCACCACTGCCTAACACCAAGAGGAGACTGAGGTCATTTTTGGGGTTGGTAGGCTGGTATTGCTGGCTCATCCCCAATTTTTCAACAAGATCGGCTGTGTTGACTGATATGGCTCGCAAAGTTAGCCCGGTAAGGGTTAAATGGACACCTGAGGGTGAGGACGCTTTCAGAGACTTGAGAGACTGTTAGTGTCATGAACCTGTTTTGCAATATTCAGATTTTTCTCTAACTTTTACAGCACAGACCGATGCTTCGGGAGTGGGGCTTGGAGCAGTGTTACTGCAGGGATACTCAAACCAAACCCCTCAGGAGGTAGTGCTAAAATCAAGTACCAGGAAGATGAGGGGGTCACAAGTGATTGGTTAAATGTCCACATCTTCACACCTGAAACATTAGCATTACAAGATGTGTGTGTGAGGGGAAACAGCCCCTCCCTCCTCTAAACAGAGACTGACAGAGTGAAAATACAGTGGAAAAACAAAACAAACCCGGGGGCTATGCTTGGTGATGGTTAAGGGTAGTAAAGGGTAAACCGCTCATTGGGTTCTGATAGTGGAAATGCTGCAGTTGATTCCAGTAGAATCCAGTAGATTTTCATTCATTGTTCTGTTGAGATATTATTTTTGTAAACAACATGCACATGCCCAAACTGATAGCGAGCTCAGTACCACACCTCACCCCAGGCCTCCCACTTTGCTCTCACTCCCTCTCACTTTGAGCTGGAAGGTAGATTTATGACAACCAATGGGCAGCGAGGCCCTCTGCTACAGTTCTGTCATCTGCACTGCACTCTGCTGCAAATTGACTTCATGGAATACAGTATACCACATGTATATAATTGTGTTGATGTGATGCCCACCAAATAACTCCGCTGTAAAACACACAGGAACACACAGATCTCACGGTGCTTTTTTGGCTCCAAATGGACTCCAACTGCTCTAAGCTTTATTTAATGATTAAAGAGTTGCTGCAGGAAACTCACAGAAAACCAGAAGTGATTATTATGGAAGACAGAAGGGGAGTAGATGCCCAAGAGGGTATGAAAAGAGTTACTAGTCTATCTGAGGGGAAATGGACTGTGTAATTTGACTTGTAAAATGTGAAATAAACAATTCTGCTTTTGATTGGTTCTGTGAAATATGTGTTTGTTTGTTTGTGCAGGTGGTAGGGTGTGTCATGAGAGAAAGCCACAATGAAACAGAGGTCCAGTGGAGTTTTAAGGTGGTGGTGAGGAACGTGGGATGGGGTGGGGGCTAGTGTTTTTTTCTGAGTTGAACACCATGAGAGCACTAATGTACATCAGCATTTACTAGAGCCTCTCCACCAGCACTGTTACGAACAAAGTTAACAACTAATCTCACTGATGAATCACAAATGTCCAGGCAGAGCTCCAGAAGGTCTTTCTGAGAGAATCAGGAACACACCACCAATAACCACAGCCAATCCACTGAGGAGGAAAGAGAGGCAGAGAGAGTGCTCCTGTGTGTAGGAAAACACAGATTTGTGGGTGGCTCCTGTACTCATTCACATGCCTGATGAGCTTGTGTGGGATGGATGGGAAGGAAGCACAAATGGACAGACACATAGAGAGCTCAAGAAAGCTTCAGTGTTTCTATGCCAGTTGCTATCAATGTACTGAGTCATTCATCTTCATAGGCCAAGGCCTCTGTGCTCACCGCAGGAACTATAGAGAACAAAGATTGGCTTTTTTATATGGAAATCTCAGTTTAATGTGGCGAATTTCAGCCATTGTTTAGAGTGAAAAGCTGGGTCAGCACTGCAGCCAGACATTTTGACAGTATACATACAGTTTATATAAACGTGTACAGTGCTCACTTGGTTATAGTTTCAATGCTGTGGTTTTTGGACACAGGAAATATTAAAAAAAAAAAAAACATTAACCAGTGTTATGGCTATTTCAATGCTCTCTGAAAAATGAGCCCATGAGAATAGAATATACAGTACTCTAGTGTTTGTAATGTAGAGTACAAAAATCACGTGAAAATCCACATGTGAATGCAAAGAACATTTAGTTTAATGGTTTTATATGTAATACATAAATGTTTTCTATTTTCCTCATGTAAATGCATTCTCGTCTTTCTGTCAGAACTTTTTTGTCATGTTTACATTTTGTGTGTGTTCTTGAGGTCCAACAAGCATACACTTGTTTTCTCACACACTTCAGATCTGCTGCAGGTTTGATCACAGGTGAGAAGATTCACAGCAAGAAACGATCCTTTTCTAGACCTAACCACATTGTTTTTGTGCCTAAACGTAACCAGGGAGTTTGTATGCCTATACCTAAACATGTGTAAAGCTGTGGTGTTTACTGATGTTTTGTGAAGTAGTGTACCTGTGGCATGTCAATGTGATGTGCAAGGGGGAACACTGTTCTCCATTGAAAACCCTGTGCATCTGTTGCTTTGTTAAGTACCTTTAGTATCAGTATGAGATGCAAAAGGTACTTGACAAAGCATCAGTATTTGTCACCCTGGGATGAGAATGTGTTGGTTTTTTCTTCTTACCACCATTATGAGGGCTTATTCCAGCTCGTACATTAGATATTATCCCTCCCCTTTACAATTATAAACACAGCTTTCACAGCAAAGGTGAGCCCAGAAAATGACAAGACAGACATTTAACTCAGTTTATAAAATAGTTGGGGCTGCTGTGATCTTGCAGCTACTGTGGCTATTTAATGCTGTGTTCTGCTGAGACCAATAAGGACTGAACTAATGGCCCTATGGTATGCTCTGGCTCTGCATCTTCATTTCCAACACACAGTTACACAAAAGCACAGGCAGAAGCACGCAGACATACTCCAAATGCTCCCTTGCCACTGTGACCCAGCAGTTTGGCACCAGTGTCCACTGGGAGAGGGAATCAGGGAATGAAATAGAGAGGGGTCAGGAATCAGCTCAACATAAGTGGAGTTGTTATACCATATCACCTCCCACCCCTCACCCCCTCTTTTTCTGTCTGTGTCTATCATGTTCTCTCATTCCTAGTTCTTGTCAGGTTTGCCCGGCCTGCACCTGCCTCTCTCACCTCCCTCTCTTTGGTTTTTGGTCCCTGATCACGTCACCTTGCACACCTGCCACTTGTTTTCTTAATTTAACACCAACTGCATTCACTCAGTCCTTCACCTTATTTATATCTGACTCACTTTTCACTCCCTTGCCAGTTCATCGTAGCTCTCAAGCCGACAACCAGACAAATACAAATACAAGGGATGGAGAATCAATCATTTTTACTCCTAGCTGGCTTCATGGTGATCACACACCAGCAGAAATGATCATACCGACAGCAACTACGTACACACCTACTACGCCAACAAACCCACATGTTGTGCATCATCTTAGGTGGCTTTATAGTACCCCTACGCACCTGCTGACGTGCGCAGCGAATATCTCACGTCATGACACCGTATCGACGGTCTGAACTGGTCACGGGAGTCACTCAGGCCAGCCGTTTCTGCGTCGGACGTCATCAGTCACGTGTCTTTTTGGCAATGATACAAGCCTTGCAGCAGTGGTTCGCGGAAGATCCCTCTCTGAGCTCGAATCATGTATCGAGGCCTCGGTGTCAGATGGCCATCACTACATCTAACCATAAGCCATTGTCTCTACTTCTCTTTTTTTAATGGTATCAGTTTCAATTTGTACTGAAGTGACTGAGTTCATTTCATGCATGTTTACGCTACTGCAAGTGTTTGGTCCCATGTGTATTTACTGTGAGGGGAAGCGAATGTTTATGGGTGTGAGAAACTCTGTGTGAGTCTGTGAGGGAGCAGCTACTAAAAATCTTCTGTTTTATGTTTGAGTTTCCATTCCCTATTTCCCCATCTTGTAAATTTGTTCCTCCAACAAAAATGGCCATCGTGAAAACCAATCCGGTTTTCCCCCAAAACACTTAAAAGGATGAATTTGCCCTGAACACCTTCTGTTATTTTGATAAGGTGTCCATCCAACCAGAAACATTGAGCTGGCTGACATCTGTTCATACTTTAAGTGGCCTTTCTACCAGGTGCACAGGACAATAGCAGTCCTGAGATTTACCAAAGTGATTGTACCCATGAAAGACATGGATCATGACGTGTGTGTGACTTTCTGGCCTGCTTTTCACAGTGTGTGTTTGCAGCCTGTGTGCGAACCAAGGCAACTAAAAAGTTCTGATAGTGTCTGTGATTGCTAAAGTAAAGGAGTCCGGAGACTGTGCCCCTTATATACTAGCCCCTTACACACTGCCTTTTCAAGGTGGGATTGGTGCTCCTTTATTCCATCTCGTTTTCTGTGTACAAGTCTCAAAGTAAGAATGGCGGGCCATTTTTGTCGCACCTCTGGTCTGCCTTGGGATGTAGTGCCAGGGGCGAAACAAAGGGGAGACACACTCCATGTAGAAAGGGTGAGTCAGCAGTCTGGAACAAAGTGTTACATTTTGATGTCATATGTGCACAACACTGTCACCAGCTTCTCAAGTCCGCACGCCTCTCTGCCTCGAACTCTTCTCGGCTTCTCTCCAAACTATAGGTTAAAGTATTCCTGACATCATGAATGCATTGATTACAGTTATTATTACTCATGAAATTCACACACATAGCAAAAAACATGCTAATCAGTTTTGCATGAAGTGAAATAAATGCATGAAGAGCCAACAAAGCTATATCCATACTTATCTTTCCCACCATTGTTGTTTTGGCTTGTGCAAAATTTACATCACAGTTAATGCTGAGCAACGTCACATCTCACTTCTGGTGCTGAATGCCGGCCTGCTGTCTGAATTGACAGGCTGGCTTGCAATTATGCCATCCTTAGCTTAATCTATATAAACAGCACAAGGGCAGCATATTGGCAACTTTTTTGGAACGTCAGTAAAGTGGGATGTCAGTGTAAAAACAACTGGTGGCTAACAAAAAGAAAAATGATGATGTATCCTTGTGCAGACTCAATTTCTATTTTTCTCAGACTGAAATAAATGGGGAGATAGTTGAAATCAACAAGGAAAATATATTTTAATTGTAGGTAGAACAAACAAGAGAAGTTTACAAAGGGGTCTGTACATGTTCTCTCACACATGGGGTTTTCAATATCAGTATTTGACACCGAGAGCAAGAGGTTGTAGGACAGGAGAAAGTCCAGGTTAAGTGGTGGCTGGGGTGGGTGGAGAGTCAAACAAAATATCAAACTCTCCAAGAGCCAAGTCAAGAATCTTTATTGTCATTATGCATAGTGATTGATTTCACAGCTCTGGGGAAGAAGCTGTGTCTCAGTCTGTTTGTTTTAGTCTTTATATTCCTGTACCTTTTCCTGGAGGCAAGAGGCACAAACAGACTGTTGCCTGGGTGGGTGGGGTCTGCAGCAATTCGTCCGGCCCTCCTCTGGATCCAGTCAGTGTATAGTGAGTCCAGATCCAGAAGAGGACTCCCTACGATGCTCTGAGCTGTTCTCACCACCGGGGTCAAGTCCTTTCTGTCCTGTGCAGTGCAGCTCCCGTACCACACTGTCGCACTGAGACAGAGGATGCTCTCTGCTGTCGCTCTGTAGAAGTTTGCGAGCAACTGAGAGAGATCAGCACGTTTGAGCTTCCTGAGGAAGAAAAGCCTTTGCTGGGCTTTCTTCACCAGGTAGGATGTGTTCAGAAAGTAACTTACAGTGGGCTGCTGGAGTTTAATGTCACCTTAGAAACTTTGGCCGCTTGATGGCAGTGCTGAGTAAGGTGTGTTCATTCCGCCAAAACTTTTCCAAGTGCATTTTGGTCTTTCTTTCTCTTTATGTTTGGACTGAGCTGGAGAAGAGTGGAGCACGGTGATTTTTTTTTTACCTCATGGTGTAAATCTGCAAGTAAATATGCCCAAACCTTGTTAGATTCTGTCTGTATTAATACTCTAAAGAAGCCATCTACCAGCATCTTGACAAGATGGTGTATTGTAGAAACTGATGGTGCTGACGGCTTGGAGACTGAGGTTGTGTGGCACAGACCCCCATCTCCTCAGACATTAGCAAAGTAACAGCATGCTAACTGTGCTCTCCAGTGTCTAAACATGGAGTTGGTAAACTTTTGGTGGAATCCAGAGCCCACTACCGTATTTTGTCGTGCCATACTTTGTTGTCTAGCACCTTATCCAGGACCTATCTGCTTTGTTTTTTTGTTGTTGTTGTTGTTATTTTGTTCTTTTATTTTGGTTGAAATATCTGTACTCCAGAGTTTGATATCTGAGTGATGGAAATGATAAGTGGACAGGCACCATAAAATACAAGAAACAGTAGTAAACGGTAAATGGTCTTATACTTGTATAGCACTTTTCTACGCTTTACAGCACACTCAAAGCGCTTTTACACTACTTGGCCATTCACCCATTAGCACTCACAAATATTCACACACCGGTGTTATCAGTGGGAACAACTGGGGGTTCAGTGTCTTGCTCAAGGACACTTCGACATGTTGACTGGACAAGCCGGGAATCAAACTGCTAATCCTCTGTTCAGGAAACGACCTGCTCTACCTCCTAAGCCACAGCCGCCCCCAGTAGTAGCAGCACATTTTCTAACAGCTGCATTGTGTTTATTTCATTTCCTGTCTCACATTGTATTTGCAATGGGACTAATGGGCTGGGTAATAAGGAAGGACTGGGATAATGGGATTCTTGCCTCTGCCTCCATAATGAGACATCTGGGCTGCAGGAGAGAGACAACAGAACTCTGGGGATATTGAAATGTGTTGAATGCTGATGTTAGCTTGTAACACAAACAAAGAAAATGAGGACTGATAGTGCATCCAAGTTACTGGGTTGTGGATGACTTGAGAATGAAATGTAATAATATAAATACATCACTTTCACATTTGACTCTGGTGTGTGTGTGTGTGTGTGTGTGTGTGTGAGAGAGAGAGAGAGAGAGAGAGAGAGAGAGCGAGAGAGATAGAGGGGAAAACCTGAGTGAAAAAGGATCCTTATCTGAACCCATCATTTAGGTTTGACCTTTTGTAAGGTCATGTGCTCAAGAAATTGAACAACTCCCTTGTTAGGGCAAAGACGCACCAGGTAAAGTGACAAGATGGCGCCAGTGTGTGCGGCTGCTCGTCTGTTGCTCTTACTTTGGTCAATGTTTGTTTTAATTTTAATTGTTGGAACTCTACGGGCTCAGTCTCTGCTGGTGTATGATCGCCGATTCCTTTTGGATCTTCAATTTAAAGTTGGTAACTTATGTGTACTTGATCGGGATGGGCATAAGACTGTTCCCCCGGTTTTGTCTGGGATTCCGGCCCATCTCCTTCAGGCTTCGGCTCTGCTTCCCTGGTGGAAACGTCCCCGTCATCGGGGTAGGCATAGTGGAAGGTTAGTGAAGCTGAAGACCCACCTGATGTGCTCCCCTTCTTTCCTTCGGACGGATTGGGAACTGTGTTCTTTCTTCGTGGTGTCTTGACGTTTCCTGGATCCTACAGATTCCTGTTTGGTGCCTACTGTGGGTGCCGATGAAGGTCCCCGGCCTGTTAGGCCCTGTTTTTGTCGGCTCTGATGGCGTGGGGTGGATCGTCATGCTTTGAAGACACTTCTACCAGTTCCCCGGCTGGCAGTGTCACAGGCCCAGGATCTGGTAGTGATTGGCCTGGTGAATGCTCGGTCGATAAAGAATAAAACTTTTATTCTGAGGGACTTTTTTAACTCCCGGGACTTGGATTTTCTCTTTTTGACAGAGACATGGGTTGATGCTGGTGAGTTTAGTACTTTTAATGAACTTTTGCCGGCTGGACGTTTTTATTTTAGCTCACCGCGGATGTCTGGCCTTGGAGGTGGGACAGCATCTATTTTTAAGAACAATTTTACCTGTAAACAGTGCACACTATCATTACCCTCATTTTCTAGTTTTGAACTGACTGTATTTGAGGTGGGTCGGTCTGATCCAGTACTGTGTGCTGTTATTTATAGGCCACCTAAATATAATAAAAAGTTTGTGGACGACTTCTTGGATTTTTTGACTAGTATTATGCCCTATTATGATCATATTCTTTTATTGGGTGATTTTAATATACATGTGTGTTGCCCAGATAAACCACTGGTGAAAGAATTTTTAGCTGTTCTTGATGCTTTTGATTTGGTGCAATATGTGACTGGTCCTACACATGAGCAGGGACATACGCTGGATCTTATTGTTTCTTATGGTGTCCCTGGATATATATATAAATGCTTTTTCTGATCATATGCCTATTGTATTCGAGGCTGGTTTCTCTTGTGCAATGGGTGCAGTATGTGTGCCTACCCGGTGCCGCCGGATAATTACCTCTTCTACTGCTGGACTATTTGTGGCTGCGTTTGACCAAGCTGTTGCTCAATCGGATATGGCCGCTGGCAATGCAGAGGGACTCGGTTCCTGGTTCGACCTTTCCTGTCGCTCCATAATGGATTTGGTAGCCCCGCCAAAAACTCTGCAACCGAGGGCAAGGCCGGAACCCTGGTAAAACTCGAGCAGCCAGACAATCCTGCCGTAAGGCGGAGCGTCGGTGGAAGCAGGACAGACTACAGGTGTCGTTCCAAATCCTAAAGGACTGTTGGTGTAACCTTTAATGGAAAGGTTGCCACTATAAGGGCTTCTGTTCCAGCTCCTGTGTTAGATCCGTCAGACTGCGCCCCCTGCCTGGCTGTGTTTGATACATTTGAGCCGGTGACTCTTCCATTTTTGGAGGAGGTGGTTAGCCAGGTTAAGCCATCTGGCTCCCCTAGAGATGCTATTCCCCCGTCCTTATTTAAGGAGGTCTTTCCTTGTATAGGAATGCTGGTTCGGGCTATTATTAATAGCAGTGTGTCCTCTGGAGTTGTCCCTCGACATTGTAAACATGCAGCTGTGCAACCTTTGCTTAAGAAGCCAGGTCTTGATCATTACTATTTTGAATAATTTTAGGCCTATTTCCAAGCTGTCTTTTATTTCAAAAATTTTAGAGAAAGTGGTTTTTATACAGTTGAAATCCTTTTTAGATGAGCATAATGTATTGGAGATTTTTCAATCTGGTTTTAAAGCTTGGCATAGTACAGAGTCCGCATTGTTAAAGGTTTTTAACGACATCTACTTGACAACAGATGCTGGTGGCTACGTGATTCTTGCCTTGTTGGATCTGACTGCTGCTTGACCACGATATCCTATTATCATGACTTGAGGAGTTAGTGGGCATCCATGGTACTGCTTTGGAGTGGTTCAGGTCTTATCTGTCGAATAGGACGATGTCTGTTGGTATTGCTGATGTTGAGTCCTC
>NW_018128362.1:121773-123043 GCF_001952655.1 Monopterus albus
TGCTCTTGGAGACACCGAGGGCTAGGCGGAGACTTAGGGGGGACAGAGCATTCTTTGTGGGGGCTCCTAAGTTGTGGAATGCACTGCCCCTTTACATTAGGTAGGCCCCCTCGTTGTCAACTTTTAAAACTTATTTGAAGACTCATCTGTACCGTTTGGCGTTCAAACCAGTATGAGCCTCTGTCTTGTTGAGCCTTTTTTTTATGTTGGGTGGTTGTTTTAGTGTGATCCTGTTTTACTGTTGTGTTTATTGCTTCTGCTTGCCTTATTGTGTTTTAACGGGTTTTAGTGATATTGTGTTAAGCACTTTGGTCAGCTTCAGCTGTGTTAAACGTGCTATATAAATAAAGTTGATGATGATGATGATGATGATGATGATGATGATGATGATGATGATGATGATGATGATGATGATGATGATGATGATGATGATGATGAAGCCAACGTGAAAGAACTAGCAGTGGTGAATGTGTTAACGACTGTATTTGCAATGGGACTAATGGGCTGGGTAATAAGGAAGGACTGAGTTAAAATACCTGGGACTTCCCATCAGTCAGTAAGAACTGAAGAGGCTTCTAGGATGAGAGGTGAAACGTCTTCAAGAACCTCAAGTGGGTCCAGTTGCCAACTTTAGCACTTTGGCTATATCATGACCTAGATGAATGAGAATGTCCACAGTCTCACAGTATATCAAATTTAAGGTCCAAACTTGTACCAGGATCCTAAACCCAGAATGATCTTTGACAGCTTGGTGTTAGAGTTTGGAGTCCTAGCTCTTGTTTGTTGCATGTAATCACCTTTAAACAAAAATGGCAAAAGTGCACCCTTTTGTTACTCAAGTACAAGTAGAGATACCTGTGTAAAAAAAGACTGCTTCAGTCTGAAACACAATCAGATCCTTCATGAGCAACAAGGTAATCAGTAACTTAAATAGTCTGCCAAATAATGTCCCCTTTTTCCTTTTTTGTCTGTGGGGAGAGGTTGGGCCCAGCTGCATTGTACCCTTAGCATGACAGTACCTCTGCAGATTCATAGATATCTCCAAATTTGTCTTCCTTCCTCTTTTCTCTGAAGATGTTGGTTTCTTGAACATGTAGTGACATTTCATGGCAGGATTAGACACAGTTGTTATAGTTTTTATTTTCCTCACTGTTCAGACATCAGGTTGTGGGATCTCATTGATAAAAATGGTATTGTCTGTCACTGCATGTTTTAGGTTGGCCTCAGAGGCTTCTGATGCTCCCGGGGAGAGGGTGGGATCGGGGGGACA
>NW_018128362.1:123076-128455 GCF_001952655.1 Monopterus albus
AGGGAAAGAAGAGGAACAGAATGTTTAAAGGCTCAATGTTTTGATAAATGATGTGTGCTTTTGTGAATCATACCAGATACAATCAGGGGATTTGAATGTCTGCCAAGTTGCTCTGTCTCAAAGATAGTAAATTAGTGCCATATGAGACTCAAGAGATTAGAAGAGCAAAGAGATTAACAGCCTATAAATTCCAGTCCAGGAAGATGCCATGCACATTGAAAGTGTCATGGCTAGAATGTGATACAGACTAAATCAATTCAGACAAATCATCCCAATTTAAGTAATCATTTAATATTACAATTATTCTGAACAGAGCAGTAGTTAAATAGGTAATCGGGTAGTTAGGAAACAGAGAACAGAATCACTCCTCCTGCAATGGAATAGATAAAGTATTAAATAAGGAGATTGTCAGAACGCCAGTCAGTCATTGTTGGCCATGTGGTACCCTCAGGGGTCCAGTCAGTCAGAGCCCGTCTTGGTCGGGGGTCCAGTCAGTCCTGAGTTTGTTCCCCCGACCCCCCTGGCCGGGTCTATGGTACACTTTCACAGTAGCATTCTCATCCTCTCTTCTTCCTCTCTAACCCAGCTATCCTAGCTTTTTATCTGCTCGCAGTTACACAGCCTTCTATGGCCTGAGCCAGAGACACAGTCTCATGCCAGCTCCACACCCCTTCTTCCGAGCATTGTCTAAGATGTCCAGTACATGAACTTCTAGGTCGCATTGACCTAGCGCACATTTCCTTTTTCTAAACCTGAACAGAGCACACGAACAGTTCACATAAGGCTGAAGCTATGTCCATTCCCCATAAGTTAAACAAGGGGGACACAGCCCAAGATATTCTTGTTTAAGCAAGAGAAGAGAAACAGATCAAGCTTACATAAACACTTAGCTCACCCTTACATAACTATTACAAATATCTATATATGAACTACATACTGTTCTATTACATATTACCTCTGGCCTGGTACCTTGTTTATTTTTAACCACTACAAAAGGAAGAGAGAGAAAAATAGGAAAGAATGTGTTTGAATATGCATATTGTTTTCTGCAGCAAAATTTCATCTTTGCATTCATGTGACAGCTTGTTCTCTCTTGCTGTACTTTTAATCTCCAAATCAGAAATCAGGCTGGTTCAGAAAAATGGAACATGCAGACTAATAATTTGCATAAGCCAAGAAGAACTTTGAGTGAAAAACAAGGATAAGTAAATAAAAAAGTCTGAGGGTCATGAGGTGGTTTCCAGGGAAATAAGGCTATATCTGCTTCTCTCTGCTGACAAACATGCTGCCAGGTTGTGGTCTGTTCTTAGGCAAGACCCACATAAGCCACAACTCTCTCTCTCTCTCTCTGTTTTTATTTGAGGGTTTTCTTGGCAGTGTTCAGGCACAGAATGCAGACCATTTGCTGCAGGAAAGTAAAACCGCAATATCTGAATTTGGACGGCCTAATTGCCCTACAACAAACAAAGTGTAAACTGAGGCTGATTATAATTTGAACCCTGGGCCTTAGTCTGCTGATTGTAGAGGTGGGCCTCCAGTGTCTATTTCATTAAGCCCCTATGGCCAGCAGACAAAAGGGAAGGCGGTTTTACAGATATATACTGTATATGTTGCAGCCACAGACTCAGGCAGACTTAGTTTAACCCATAATGTCCTTTATTCCTGCACCTCACAGCAAAATAATTCAGTACAGTTTGGTTTTACAATCTGCAAACAAACTTTGTCTACTGTGCTAACTACTGGTCTCTCTCCTGCACAGTACAAGACGGGGTGGGAGAACATCTTCTCATGCTGCTTCTGCTTCACCACTCATTCAGCTTACTCAGATCCCCTTGCAGTGACAGCTGTACAACATTTCTGTAAACATCTAAGCTGTGTAAAATAACTTGTTGGTGCTGGAGACATACAGACACTAATTCAATCCAACTGAAACAGAATTAACTTGTTACGTCAAATACATCTGAACAAACAAGCATGTGCTTAGTAAGATAATTGAATTAAAAAAAAAATACAGTGTGGGGTACCCTAAAAACAATATAAACCAAATGACATTTTATATTTTCTACCACAGAAAGTGTGCTTTCATAAAACTACACCTACCAGACTAAATAACAATGCCTGAACTATGTTAGATCAGTTACACCCTGGACGTTACCTGTTTGATCCCTCAAGAAGGAGGCTCAGGGTGATACAAACAAGGGCTACTAGATTTAAGAACAGTGTCTTCTTGCTCTCAATAGTGAATGAAGTGTTTAAATGTATTTTATGCAGATGTGGATGGCTATAGGCACGCATACCCTGTGCAGTTTTATTTATTTTAATGTTGTGCTTTTCTTTCATTTTCTTAGTGTGTCTAAGTCTTGCGCACCACATGGGATTTGTGCCACTGTTTTGTTGTTTTATATACAATGACAATAAACTATTGACTGATGTATGAAGGCCACGATATGCTAACCCCTGGACATAGGAATAAAGCTTACCTCTCACACTAAGGTGGCATATTTGAAACATATTAAAGCTCCAAACACTGCTTGAGGTTGTATGCGGAGATATTCACTCAGTAATTGACTACCATGAACCTGCGAACAGAGTTCCCTGCAGACCTTCCTCTTTCATGTTATTAATTCAGGATAAGACCCCAAACTTCCCAAATAACAACAACCTGCAGTTTATTGTGGCAGCTACCCCCTTAAACCCTCAGATGTTACAGTACTGAGAAATTTTTATAAACCAGTATACTCTGGCTCTTTGAGGAAGTGTTAAATTTTGTCTGAAATAACCAATGAAAGCTGTGTCACTAGACACTTATGACCATATCTATTTTGCACAGTATTTGGTTAACATAAGATGTTATTAAGGTTAGGACATCTAAAGAATAGTGTATGTGAAGTAACAAGTAAACAGTTGGATATTTTAGATAACCCCTTTTCTGATGTAACTTTCTAAATGCCGCCTCCCCTCTCATGGCCAGCCGGTTATGTATGGAATTCACCCAAACAACAAGCCCAATCAGAAAAGTGCTGCTTGTTTTGTCCCCATGGGGTATCCACAGCCAGGCAGCTTGTTAACACCGCTGGGTTACCACTGCCTGTTTTAACTCTCTGAGACACCGTTGAGAAGTTTGGCATACTATTAATGCTGTTGATTGTTAAACTATATGATTAAACTGTTCAAAAATCCTTCCTTCTCGCAGCCAGCCGATTATATATGGAATTCACCCAAGCAACAAGCCCAATCAGAAAGGCACTGCCTCTCTGAGACACTGCTGAGAAGGTTGGGATACTACTATTAACACTGTGAATTGTGTAATTGAAAACTCACTGGGAATTGTGCAATATATGCAACTTTACCAATTACCACTTAAAAGTGTAGACCCACTAAAATCATAAGAATCAGCATCATCTAAACTTGACTCAATAAACACAGAGTATTAAACCTTTTCAGGAATTGTATATAGGAGCTTAAAAGAGGTACAGCAAAGCAGCAAAATTAGCATTAAAATCATCCGTACTTATCTTGATCGGCTTACAATCTAAATAAATCAACAACTACCATTTCTAAACATAAATCCAAAATGATCATACTGATTAAAATTGTCATGGTTGAGCTGGTGGCTTTTTGTTGAAATCTTCATTTGAGATTAAATCCTCTTTTAAACAAGAATTCAAAGTTTCCTTTTGCTGAATCATGAAGCTTTTGGCTCAGTTCCAGTATCTGTCGCTGTCATTCAGCTCTCTGTAGAGGCTCTATTCGTGGTTTTCCTCACTTCCTCCCCCACAGGCCGGGGCCCAGGGGAGAAGCCGCAGCCTCCTTACTCTTTCGGCTGTGTTTCTTTCAGTCCCTCGGTCTTCTGGATATCAGGAAATCAACCGGACAGGGCCTCCGGCTGCAACCGTGGGAGGGCTCCCACATTCCTCTTTCTGCCAGGGTTTTTAAAGGGTTCTGGTCGGCAGACTCAGTCCCTTCATCCAACCAGATACCACAGTTTGCACTTACAGTTTTTCTCTATCGCCTTCATTCATTTCTCACAACAGAACTGCATTTCTCAGAACTACTCGTTCAACCGTCAGATTCTGTTGTCAGTTGTTTTCATCAAATTGCAATTGCTTTTGGACAACATGCAAATGGTTTTGTACATCTGTCAGCTGTTTTTGACAATTCTTGTTGCTTTTGTCCAGCTGTGCAAAATAACTTGTCCTGGTTCTCAGCTGAAATGTCACAACCACCAAACCAATTAGTCTTTTTTTCAGGTTGGAAGTCTGTACTATCAAAATGAGTGAACATGTTCTCAGAATTGTATGTCTGTACAGATTTCTACAAAGTGTGAGTAGATGTTTGCTAAGAAATATGTCCAGAATTGAGAAATTGCTCTCAGGTGAGTCTTCACCTTCGTTAACGAAGAGAACCACCTCACAACTTCATATACTTGGATGAGGCTGGCTTCAACCTGGCCAAAGGCAGAAGGCGTGGTAGAAATCTAATTGGCCAGAGAGCTACTGTTGATGTCCCAGGCCAACGGGGAGGAAACATCACTATGTGTGCTGCTATGTCAGACCAAGGTGTGCTAGCTCATATTCCTATTATGGGACCGTACAACACACAGCATCTCCTTACATTCTTAGACAATCTCTATAGAAATGTCATTCCTGAAGAGGAGAGGGACCTCAATCAAGATGATGTACCAAAGTATGTAGTAATTTGTGATAATGTCAGTTTCCATCGCTCTGACAACATCAGGCAGTGGTTTGTCCACCACCGCAGGATGCTGATTGAATTCCTTCCACCCTACTCCCCATTCCTGAACCCAATTGAAGAGTTTTTCTCGGCTTGGCGGTGGAAAGTTTATGATCATCAGCCACATACGCGGATGACACTGCTGGCTGCCATGGATGCAGCATGTGAGGACATCTCAGCAGATGCATGCAGAGGCTGGATTAGGCACTCAAGAAGATTCTTTCCACGGTGCATAGCAAGACAAAATATATGTTGTGATGTGGATGAGAATCTGTGGCCCAACAGACAGGACCAACATGACGCATAGGAAAACTGCCACGTAATCTCACCTTTACCTTCTGTTGTACATGTATAGTTCTTCCCACTTTGTCTTTTTTACAGTATGTTTCCATTGCTAGGTAAATAGACTATGTATAGTTTCCTTTGTTGTCTGTATGTAAGTACCACTATTGACAGTACAGTAGAAATGTGAGTACAGTCTGATCTTTTGTTTCGATTCTTCCATATACTGTAACGTGGGGCGATGGTGATTGGTTAGATGAGGTTAGATGGAATCATTCAGAAAATTATCTATTCTTACCATGTAAATTACTGCAACACCTGGTTGATGCACAATGGTTTGCAAGAATCACTTCTTTTTTTTAC
>NW_018128362.1:131864-144155 GCF_001952655.1 Monopterus albus
CTCAGCAAGCACCAGCACAGGTTAAAGAGCACCAGAGAGGTAATGGGACAGGACTTGAACTGTTTGCTGTACATGCTCAGGGTGATAAAAGGGACATCTGTGCTATAAATGATAAGGCCATAGAAAAACTGTATTATGTGTATCTGAGAGTAAATGAAAAACGCATAAGAATGGAAGTAGATACTGGAGCAGCAGTCTCTGTGATATCTGAAAAACTGTATAACCGCAGGTTTAGTAAAGAAAAACCGAGGCCTACAAACTGTATGTTGGTAAAATACAGTAAACAGTCTTTGAGGCTAAAAGGACAGATCACTGTAAAGGTGAGATGTAATGGGAAAAACTGTACGCTAAGTTTGCTTGTGGTACAAGGGAATGGACCGTCCTTGTTGGGAAGAGACTGGATTAAGAGGTTAAACTTAGATTGGTCTCATGTTCACAGAGTAGCGCCAAAAAGTGTCGAGGAGTTATGTGACAAGTACCATGAGGTATTTCAGTCAGGACTTGGGAAAGTAACAGGGATTAAGGCGAAACTCCATGTGGTCCCAGGTGCTGTCCCTAGGTTGTGTAAACCACGCTCTGTGCCATATGCGCTCAGGGAAGCAGTAGAGGCCCAACTAAGCAAAATGGAGAGTGATGGTGCCATTACACCTGTAGATTACAGTGAGTGGGCAGCCCCCACTGTAAACATTCCTAAAGTGGACCAGACAGTCAGATTTTGTTGGGATTACAAAGTTTCCATAAATCCATGGTTAAAAGTAGACAAGTATCTGATATCAAAACCACAAGACCTGTTTACAAAACTAGCTGGTGGTGAGAGGTTCACAAAGCTGGATTTAACACAAACATATCAGCAAGTGGAGCTAGATGAGACGCATGAAACCAGGCAAAGAGCCACATGCGGCTTGGGAGCCGCGGGTTGGCCACCCCAGGGCTAGACCTTGCTAAAAAGGCTGAAAAGACACAATCTGAGAGTAAAGCCGGATAAGTGTGCGTTTTTTTAACATAGTGTCTCATATTTAGGACATGTCATTGATGCAGAGGGAATTCATCCCTTACAGAAAAAGTGTGAGGCTATTTCTAAAGCTGCAGTTCCTGCTACAACTACCAAGCTAAAGTCATTTCTGTCCCTGTTGAGCTACTATGGGATCATATTTAGGAGATGTCATTGATGCAGAGGGAATTCATCCCTTACAGAGCTGCAGTTCCCGCTACCACTACCGATCTAAAGTCATTTCTGTCCCTGTTGAGCTACTATGGGAAGTTCATACCAAACTTATCTACCATCATAGCTCCCACGACAGAGTTGTTGCATAAAGACACTAAGTGGGAGTGGTCAGCAGCTTGCCAGGCAGCTTTTGAGGAGGCTAAGAAGAAACTATTGTCCAATCAAGTGTTGGTACACTACGAACCTGATTTGCCTCTTATACTGGCCTGTGATGCCTCCCCAGTGGGAGATGGTGCAGTCATTCATTCATTCATTCATTCATTTTCTACTGCTGAATCCCTGAACGGGGTCACGGGGTGGCGGAGCCAATCCCGGCCAGCAAACGGGCAAAGGCGGGGTACACCCCGGACAGGTCGCCAATCCATCGCAATTGGTGCAGTCATTTCTCATAAAATGCCAGACGGAAGTGAGAAAACTATATCCTTCGCTTCAAGGATGTTAACAAAGACCGAGAGGAATTATGCCCAAATAGAAAAGGAAGCATTGGGTTTGGTTTTTGGGGTGATAAAGTTTCAGGAGTACTTGTACGGGTGGAAATTTACCTTGATAACAGACCACAAGCCACTTCTTAAAATCTTAGGTCCCAAAACTGGGGTACTTCTCTAGCTGCTGCTAGAATGCAGAGATGGTCATTGATCTTAGCTGCTTATACTTATGAGATCCAGTATAAGCCATCAGAGCAACATGGAAATGTGGATGCATTGTCCAGACTTCCAATCCAGGATGACTTTTTTTCCAACTCCCAACCCAGTGTTTAGAGTATCCTACTTAGACAGCATACCAGTCACGGCTGAGGAGATAGCCAGTGAGACAAAAAGATCCTATTCTGGAAAAGGTGCAACAGTATGTCATGTTAGGATGGCCAAACCACATAAAAGAAGAGGTCCTACACCCATATGTGAAACGAAAGTTTGAACTCACTGACGAAAATGATTGCATGCATTGGGGATTGAGTGTGGTCATACCAGAGGTGTTGCAGAGCAGACTGTTGTCAGAGTTACATGACAGCCATTGGGGGGTGGTTAAAATGAAAGCTCTGGCTAGAAGCCTGTTTTGGTGGCCGTCTCTCGATGAAAACATCGAAACAGAGGTAAATATGTGTGACATTTGCAAACAGCAACGTAGCATGCCTGCTACCGCGCCTGTGCATACTTGGAAATGTGCTAAAAATCCATGGGAAAAAATACACCTGGATTTTGCAGAGTCTAATAAGCAGATGTTTCTGGTTGTTATGGATGCTTTTGCACGTTGGCCAGAAATTATTCACATGTCATTGACCACATCTGAAAAGACCATTGAGGTTTTGAGAGGCCTGTTTGCCTCATATGGGTTACCTAAAGAAGTGGTGACTGATAATGGCCCTCAGTTCACTTCTGATCACTTTGAGACTTTCCTAACACTGAATGCAGTAAAACATATCAAAACACCAGCTTACCACTCAGCTTCAAATGGGTTGGTGAAGAGGTTGGTTCAGAACTTCAAAAAGTCATTAGCAAAGAACAGAGCAGTGGGTGGCATGACATTGCAACACGGTATTGCTAATTTCTTGTTTAGCTATCGAAATATGCAACATACTACTACCAAGCAGACTCCAGCTGAGTTGTTCTTGAACAGACAGGTCAGAACTAGGTTGTCTCTGGTGAAATCTGTTCAGTCTCAGTTTGGTAAAACTGACGGGTTGCCACGAACGTCAATTAGGACTAAGAAACTCCGATCATTCTCTGTGGGACAGGCGGTACTGGTTCGGAACTACAGGGGAGGGGAGAAGTGGTTAAAAGGTGAAATCACAAAGGTTTTGGGTCCTGTAACGTACATGGTAAATGTGAATGGAACGTGTGTAAAGAGACATGTAAATCAGTTGCTTGAGAAAAAGACCTGTGATTTGCATGTACAACAGACTGTGACAGACTTTGATACAAACTGGGAATTTCAAAGTGATTGTGGAGATGATAAAATGTACACTGACGGAAGTGCTCAGCAGTCACAGGAGACAGAGGGTTCAGCGACTGCCGAACCCTCCACTACAAGCATTTCAAGTTCAGGCTACAGTCAGCGGCCCAAGAGGACAATACGGCCCCCGGCTCGGTTGGACTTGTAAAAAAAAAAAAAAAAAAAGAGAAAAAAGATATCTACAAAATTGACAAAGAGTTGTCTTCACACCTTGTTGGGAAAATAGTTGTGAGTGAAATTGTTGAAAAGCTTTCTTGTTTTGTTTTGCCTGTTGTTCTGGATAAAAAATATATATATAGCAAAACAAAGTGAGTTGAAATCCACAGGGGAGGAGCTGTGGTGTATAAAGCCATGTGTGTAATATTGTGTTGAGCCTGTAGGGGGAGCTTATATATATCAAGGTAGCCACATGCTGGTGTGCTGTTGTATGGAGCCTAAATAAAACCAGCCACGTTTTTGGAACTAGCTATACCTCTCTTGTTGTGATTCTACAAATTGAACTCTAAATTTAAGTCTGGTCAATGCAACATTCATCACACTCCTCTCTCTGTCTTACACACACAACTTCACTTCCCCTTTTCAGGGATGTGTGTCTCACTTCCTCTTTTCTTTGACTCAGCATTCTCCACTCTTTGTGATGAGACTGGATATAAAAGCACTTTGCACCATTCCATACAATACAATCATTTTACATTTTTCTCTTACACATTCTTTAATAATTATTTCAAAGAAAACACACACAAATCATCTCATGATTATCCTTATTTATTACTTTATGCATTCTGCCATAGCATTTTAATATTTTTTTCTCTCCCTCTCAACTCCTCTTGCTGCTTCTTGCACACATCCTTGCTGTTCTTGTGTGAATTCTGACTGCAAAGAGACAATTTGCTCAATAGTCTCCTGCAGCCCTTGTTGTAAGGTTTCTGATGCCAGATGAGCAGAGGCCAGCTCTGCTGTTATGGTCTGTTTCCTGTGCTCTTTAACTCTCTCCTGGACCTGTTTTTACAGGCTTGCCGACACTGATATAAAACTTAAATAATAATCATAACCTACCCTGTGCATACTGGCTGACCTCTCACATATTTATTCACATTTCTTGTGGCATGTGGTCAAGCAATATTAGAAACAATGTCTTTTCATTCCTTG
Organism: Monopterus albus; assembly: GCF_001952655.1. Taxonomy (NCBI): domain Eukaryota; kingdom Metazoa; phylum Chordata; class Actinopteri; order Synbranchiformes; family Synbranchidae; genus Monopterus; species Monopterus albus. Next base: position 136,189 of record NW_018128362.1, read on the forward strand.
CATATAACACAAGCGCAGGCACACAAACTGTAATAACCTAGCTGGGACAGCGTGCTATAGTATGCACTGCTGCATCCAAATGCAGAGGTGACAGTGAAACACAACAGTCTGTGGCCCACTTTCAAGTCAGCACAGTGACCCAGCGCAGCAGCAGTCTGTCTGGCTTCATTTCTTCCTCATGTTTTCAACATCCTGAACATCAAGGATGTTTTCTTCACTGATTTCCAACAAGACTTATTTTTATGATGTCCTAATGTGTTTGTACAGTTTCCCAAGTTTCATGTCTCCTGTTTCCACCAACTTGTGATCCCAGAGGCTCCCTGAGGCTCATACTGCAGCATACATGGAGAAACACTGTCTGAAGATGATTTTTGGAGCATAAATCAACATATCGACCAGGATGTTACCAAATTTGAAGACAGTTTTTGAAGTGGCTTAATTTTCCTCAAATGGCTGCATGCACAAACCCCACTGCCAAAAAAGTTGGGACATTTTCCAAAATGTAATAAAAAAATCTAATCTGTGATGTGTTAAATAAAAGAAGCACCCAACAAGGCTCAGCACTTTGTGCCAAACTTCATGAGTTAATTGTCAATCAGTTCAAAAATAATATTTGTCAGTGCAGGGTTGCAAACATTTGAGGTTTTTCACCATGTACAGTACATAATATTGTGAAAAGATTCAGGAAATCCAGGGAAATCTCAGTATGGTAAGACCAATGGTGAAAACCACTGTTGAATGTGCATATCCTTCGAGCCCTCAGGAGGAACTGCATGAGAAACCATCATGCTACTGTGGTGAATACAGCCACATGGGCTCAGGATGGGGTGAGATGTTAGACAGACCTATGCTACCAAGACCATCCAGACTGTTATCAGCAAAAGGTGCAAACCCAGCATCTGTGATGCCTATGTGTGAAGGTTCTATCGACATAGAGGTGCCTATTGAGATGTTAGACAGACATAGCTGCCATCAAGGCATAATGTTTTCCCCTCTCAGTTTGGTTCTCTGCTGGACTTCTCACTCATCTCACCATAAAGGACTGAAGCAGTGAGTGCTGGTTCACAAGGAAGGATCGGGAGGTGAGGTGCAGGTCTGGTTCTGGGCTGGGTGTAGGCTGTTGTGCTGGTTCATCCTTACTGATTTTAGCAGGAGGTTAAAAACGGACAGTCAGAGGAGATGGTGGAGGAGTAATGACATCAGACTTTAGTTCTCTAATCGGTTCAGTGTCCTCCAGGGCCAAGCTCGTCATTCCCATCTTCAACAGGACTGGTTTTGGCCTTTGCATCATCCACCACATCTGCTGGCTGGGAGCAGCTGTTTGTGGATTTTCAGTAAGTGGCTCAAACAGTGCACAGCTCTCCCACACTCCTACATCATTTATGGTGTTCAACACCTCAGCTGCAGAGCAGTTCAGCCTCCTCCTCAGGGTGTCTGGAAGGGACATCTGCCTCACCTTTTTCTGAATTGACAGGGCCATGTTGTCTCTGATGGGGCAGGATAAGGTGACCTGACAGAACAGGGTGGACAGAGTGCTGGAGACTCAATCAAGAACAGCTTTTGTGACTCTGACAGCCATTTTACTGAGTTGCTGGAAGGGCATGTTGAGGAAGGTGCTTGAAGGAGGGACCCAGAAGCCCTGCAGGACTTTGGGAACAACCTCTATCATCACCTCCTATGGGCCCAGCAGTTTGGAGCTGGGGGACCTCTGCTGCTGCTCTCTCAGGGTCTTGGCATACTTCTGAGCTTTGCTGAGAATCTTGGGATTTTGAAAACAGGGAGTCATGGTCATTGGTGAGTCAAGCAGCCTTCTGGCTTAAAACCCAATGTCTCTCATTTGCATGCTGGTATTCACCTCCCACACCAACTTGAGAAGAGGCTTGGCTTCATCAACATCAAAATCCTTCAGCATCAGTCATTTCAGCAAGTGCCCCAAATTCACCTTTGCTTTCTCACATAAACAACTAGGTCTTAATTTTTGCTTTTGCCAGATTTCTTTTACTAGTTTTTATATACAGTCATGAAATGTGATCTGATCTTCACCAAAGTCACAAATATCAAGTTGATAAAACACAAACAGTCCTGAACTTTCATGTTTTTACTGAACACACCCATTTAAACAATGTGATGATGGAAAAAGTAATAGCAACACTAGGATTCTGATGTCACTAAAGGTCAACTGGAATCCAATCAATGAAATGAGAATGGAGGTGGGGATTCGAACTACCTTGACTTATAAAAACACTCCAACAGTGTTTTAGTGTGCTATTCACAAGCAGCATCAGCTGATGTGAGCCAACATGTTTAGTATAAAAACAAAATGGTGAATGCATGGCCAGTCACTATGCAAAGAGTGCTGTGGTAAAAAAAGTCAGTCCATTAAGAGTGAAGTGAAGGCATTTGCTTTTGTGATGACAGTATCAGTTTCAGTTGTAGCCTTAGGATATAACTGGCAGACGTTAATAAGATCAGTGTGTTTTTATGGGTTTAAATGGCAGAGGGCTGATGTTTGCAGTCATGTCACACAAACTGCCATGTTTGGACAAAATGCAGAAAGAGAATTTTAAGTAGGGTAATGAGGAGACAAGTAATGAGTGAAGAAGAGAAGAGAAAATGGCTGCAAAAGAGAAAAACAGCAATACAAAGTAATATCAATGTTGCTTCTGTCTCTTTATTTCATTCCTTCGTTCCTTCCATTCTTTCAGGGGGTTATTGTATTGTAATTATCTTATTACTGAAGTTAGAGTAAATCCCATGCTCTGGGCCAGATGAAAGGTCAGCCGCTGAGCTCTGCAGACACCACGTTGACAACAGATCAAAGTCGATGCTCTCTGATGATCCTACCCCATGTTGCTTTGATACTGTAGTGCACAAAGAAGCATAGGCCTTGGCCAGATGACAAGTCTGATCTTACATTTCAACTGGTACATTTACTCATTCATTTCTACATTGTGCAGTGTGCAGTCTTGATAATGCATCTTTTTATAAGACATTGTTTTGTGATACATGTGAAGGTCAGTGCACCTCACTCATTTGGTTGACATGAGAGGAGTCCTAACCTACACTACTTAGTGTCAGCCTGTTGGCTGGTCCATAAACTATATCTGGAACTATTAGATGGATTGCCATAAAATTTTGTACAGACATTCATAGTCCTCAGATGATGACTTTTTCCCTACCATTACCAGTGGCTTAATATGAAGTACAGTGTTTGCTGTCAGAGGTGGACTTTACTGTTAGGCAAGGTAGTCAACTGGCCCCAGCTAAGAGAATCGCCACAACACAAATCATACGAAATTATACTCTTGGTCAAATACATACAACCTACTACAAATACAGACCAGGACACTCTTGTAAAAAAGATTTTAAATCTCAGTTAAAAAAACAAAGGTTAAATAAACAAATACACACAATACAAATAAATTGACCATTCCATTTCTAGGCACACCACAGACCTACGCACCAGTAAACACATCTCATTTATGATGATGTGTGTATGACCAATTATATTCGGTTCATCTAAAAACTTAACAGGTGGCACAATAAAATTCTTACATATTTTGTTATTGACTTTAATCATTGGAATGGGAGCACCTGTATGGGGTCATGTCCACATGCACAATAATATCACTACACTGTGAACCTTTGAAATTAAAAAACAAACTAAAAACTCCCTGTAATAATTAACATGCCCTGACAGAAAAATATTTCTGACTTTCTAGAGTAAACAGTCAAGACTTTTACTGATAGTGAGATGAAAATGTCCCCCACAGCTGTGATGAAGCTTAGGAGTGAACCTGTGAACCGTCACTATGAAACAAATGATTTGACTGCAGCTCATCAATTGTGAATCTGTGTGCGACTGTCTGCGTCTGAAGTGTAAAAAAGTACAGAATGTTGATCCTGACCAGTTCTGTTGTGTCAAAGATATTTAAAAATTACAAATAACTATTCAAGTTCCCAAATGTGTGAATGTGCACAGCACCCCTCTCACTTTGGAAATATGTTTGTTTCCAGCCATTTAATGTTTAATCTTGGGTACCTCAGCTTGGCACCCCTCATAACTCCAAATAGTCTATAATTTTTTTCAGAATAATAAAACCAAAAGCATCTGCCTAAAAACAAGAGGATAGTTCGTGAATGCGCACAACTCCTGCTGCCGGTGTTGTGCTGCAAGTGGACAGCACGTTCATGGGTGAAGTTGTTAATAGTCCCTGTCAGGGACCAAGCAGTAAGGCAGAAGACACAGCTTTCAAAGTTCAAAATAACGGGCTTTTTAGTAACCCAAAAGTAAGGAAAAAAATACAAACATTAACATCAGATAAATTGGGCCCTAAAAGAGGTCAACAAAAGATAAGGAAAGTCAAAAGACAGCAAACTGAACTGTCTGATAGCTCAACAAAAACCAAGTGACACACTGACACACTGACACACTGACACTGACACTGACACACACACACACACACACACACACACACACACACACACACACACACACACACACACACACACACACACACACACACACACACACACACAGGGGAACATGTATATATTGGCTGGACAAACCAATAACACACACAAGGGGTAGACCAAAGACACTACCAAAATAATCAACTAATAAACACTAAACAGACAGTCTGCTCTCAATTAAATATTTCCTTTAAATGTGAAGGAATTAACATAACTTTACAAATAAAGTTCTAACATAAACTACCAACCATTAAACAAATTTCTCCCAAACTCCCCCCTTCCTTGTATTGCGTACTTGGTGCAGTCCTAGTGGGAGGTATTTAAACCTGCTGCTTCCTCAGTCCAATCTTTTAGCTGAATCACCCCCCATCCATGGACCAGGAAACACGGTAACTCAAAAGAAAAATTTACACATATTAACAATACAAAATTAATCAAATGTGCATGCTCATTGATCAATTGTATATGTATAATATCAAAAAATATTTACCTACAACCTAACCTACACACATAAAGAAACTACCCACCCAAGTCCATTGCTGGTGGTGGTTTAGGGCCTCACATGGTGAAAGTCAGGACTGAGGCCTTCACAGTCCTCATGCTGACTGACGAGGTGCCAGGGATGGGCTGGTCCACAGTTTTAACAGAAAGCACATAACCACTGTTGCCATTGTTGTGTCGAAAGTGAACAAAAAAAAAACGTGATGGCATTAATATGAACTTTTCTACAAGTAGGTAAACGTATACAGTGGAACCTCAGTTGTCGTGATTAATCCGTTCGAAAAAGTCCGATGAAAACTGAAGCAATATTTCCCATAATAAATAATGTAAATCCAATTAATCCGTACCAGACACCCAAAAATATTAACAAAAAATACATTTTATAGAGAATAACTATATTTTTACATACAGAAAACAATGAGAAATGGATTAATGAACATTTAACATCACTTTTACCTTTATTGAAGACTCTTGTTGGCGTATGGAAGACGGCGAGGTGGGGAGAGGGAGGAGGAGGAGGAAGGGGAATCCCCCTCCATCATGTATCAAGGCTCTATCTGGGGTTACTTCCCTTCACTCATTTATTTCTTAAGGGAAATGAGTGGCCGAGTCACTCGGGCAGGCGGGCGAGTTTGGTACGGACTAATGACGCTGAGCCGACCAATCAACTGTACGAAAACAAAGCGGATGTACGAAAATTGAGACAAAATTTCGACGAAAAAAAAAAGTTGTCGAAAACCGAATCGTACGAAAAGTAGGGCATACGAAAACCAGGTTCCACTGTACTTTAAAGGCACCAACAAAACCACAACTGAAAATCTGGATCTTTAAAGTACACCTGCTTTAACAGTACTGGTCGATGTGTTGAGAAATCTAAGTATTAACTGTGATGCTATTCTGATAAAGTCTGAGTCCACTTACATTAATTTCGATATTAAGATTTTGAAAATGAAATGAGTCACACCTTCGCCCTTTACTACCACCCGCCGTTCGATTAACCGAGTCTCTGGAATTGTTAGCTAGGGACGCAGTGTTGTCAGTTATAAACAAACTGCAATGCCCTGTTGTTTGAATGGAGTTTCGACTAAGTTACAGGGACGTTCATGTTGGCTAACCACGCTAACTGCTAAGTGTACCGTCATATGTAACTGATGAAAAGAGACATGTAACACATGTAACAAAGCAGGTAGTTGAGAAACCACATATTTTAATTGGCATTGTGCAGACAGAGTAACTTCTCCAGCCTTACAACAACATTACAGAAACAAGGCTTTAACAGACATGCAACGTGTTTTTTTTTTTAAACTTGCCATTAAGTCCCACCAAGAATTGGAAACATCACTCCCTTTCAAGTAGCTCCAAGGTCGGTAAATCCAACCTGTGGTTGCTGCGTCTTCCCCCACATGACCACATACAGTCCCAAAGTAGTGACATTAATTCCAACAGGTAGAGTAGCACTGACAATAACATCATGGGTCATTAATCTGCTCCTTAACCATCAACACATCATATGCAGCAGACACACTGGCCTCAAGCAGTCAAAACAAACCGGTACTGTGCTCCGGGGGAATCCAGTCTTTTTGACCTGATCATTCACTGCTTGGTCTTCACAGGCCGGCTGCTTGTAGGTTAAACCCAGTCAGGTAAAACTATGAGATGCCATTGTAAGATTTGAATCATATAGGCTCTAGTTACGTTTTAAGCTTTAGTTACTTTTCATAACTTTAGTTTCCTTTAGTTACCTGTCATAACTTTAGTTTCCTTTAGTTACTCTTCATACCTTTTATTTTTTCTTGCTTATATATATTAAAACTGTAGTGATGACTGGTTGGGTTGAGGATATGCAAGACAAGGGGATATTTGGAGGCCGTGACAGCACGCCACCTAAAGTGAGCGATTTAACGCTGTTTTTGAAGCAGGCTGCAATGAGCGTTGGGCAGCGTAAAAGAACCCGAGTGGTGTTTTGTTATTGGACTTCTGTGCTAGCCACAGTTTGTCAACAAACTCCATGTTCAAGCATAAGAGGGGCGGAGCTGTCGACTGATCACCACCTGGTGGTGAGCTGGTTCCCATGGTGGGGGAGGAAGTTGGACAGACTCGGCAGACCCAAACTTATTGTGAGGGTCTATTGGGAATGTTTAGCAGAATCCCCTGTCAGAGAGATCTTCAACTCCCACCTCCGGCAGAGCTTTGACCAGATCCCGGGGGAGGTTGGAGACATTGAGTCTCTCCAGTCTCAACCTCAAATGCCACAAAAAACACCAACCCAGACCAGAGTGATCTCTCCAAACATGGGTTCCTTGGTGGTTGTTAAAAATGGCAAACTGTCCCCTTCCCTGGTAACAATGCCTCTCAGAATGAGACAGCCAAATATGTAAAAGAAGTAGCAACTTGTAGTACTAACCCCTTTGTTTCTAGCACACCAGCTGCTAAGAGACTACAAACACCAGGAGTCAGTCAATACATACACTCACAGTCCTCCTTCTGCACTCTTTCTGAGGCCTCACCTTCTCAGTCAGACAGTGTGTAAACACTGCAGTTAGTGCTACAGGTGGTCCTGATATAACTGGCCTAACCTTTGCCGAATGGCAATGTAGAGTACCCAGCCTTCTTGGAGTCCCTGGGAGGGGTGCTGGAAAAGGCCCCGACTGGGGACTCCGTTGCTCTACTGGGGGACTGCAACGCCCACGTGGGCAGCGACAGTGACACCTGGAGGGGCGTGAATGGGAGGAATAGCCCCCCCGATTTGAACCCGAGTGGTGTTTTGTTATTGGACTTCTGTGCTAGCCACAGTTTGTCCATAACAAACACCATGTTCAAGCATAAGGGTGTCCATCAGTGCACATGGCACCAGGACACCCTAGGCCGGAGGTCAATGATCGACTTTGTGGTTGTTTCATCTAACCTCTGGCCATATGTTTTGGACACTCGGGTGAAGAGAGGGGTGGAGCTGTCAACTGATCACCACCTGGTGGTGAGCTGGATCCCACGGC
>NW_018128362.1:144482-147301 GCF_001952655.1 Monopterus albus
CTCCAAGTCCGAGGCCATGGTTCTCAGTCGGAAAAGGGTGGCTTGTTCCCTTCAGGTTGGTGGGGAGTTCCTGCCTCAAGTGGAGTAGTTCAAGTATCTTGGAATCTTGTTCATGAATGAGGGAAGGATGGGAATATGTTTGAAGCTAAAATGGCTAGCATGAAAATAGATCCATAGGACTCAAAGCAATGCTGATAGCTTAATAAAATAGTGTGGACAGGAGGATTTGGTGGTTCACCATGACCAAAACTGCTGACAGGTCGTGTAAAATGAGAACTGATGACTGGACGTCCCTTCTTACTGACCACAGGGTTTCTGCCACTGGCAGCCACATGCTGTTTTAGAAGCTTTGGGCATGACTAAAATAATAAGGAAACATTCATTTAATCAGTTTCATTCATTGAATCATACAAAGAAATAAGTATCAGCTCTCAAAATGGCGACTGTAGTTTCACAAATGATAGATCAAGTACTATCTTTTTATCAATGTGAATCTACACCCTGCATTAGCAATGCATTTGTGCAGAGGAGGCGGAGGACTAATGAGCAGCAGTTCAAAATGTGAAGGCTGGGACTGCGATCACTATGTTCTGACAAATTATATCTAGAACACATACTGGCGACCTGCCTCTTGTCTAAAGGTTGCAATTAAATGCTTAGTGCTGTAAATAATTTCTCAAATGACTGCTAACTGCAGCAGCAGATGTACGTAGGCGTCTCTGCAGTCAATGAGATGGGCTTTTCTCATTTGAAGAATAGAAGCTTGTCTCCAAGCGCTACTACGCGGAAACTTAGTCATGGAAATGTCCATACCTGTTTTGAATCACTGTCACCCACTAAGCTTTGGCACCAAATGCCTCAAGTAACTACCACCCACAGTAGTGGGCGCACTACTCTTTTATACCCCATTTTCTCTACAAGACACCGCCATGATTAAATCACAAATGCCTGATATACAGTCCTATGCAAAAGTTTAGGCACCCCTTGATAAATAACAGATTTTGGTGATTTTTTATTTAAACAGATGTTAACACAGTTTCTCTTGGAAATGGAAAAAATGCACCATATTTTCTGCAAACAGTGATGCATAGTTACTTCTTATGCCATAAATTGAACAAAAATAAAAAATAAAAACATTATTATGGCATGGTGCAAAAGTTTGGGCACCCTAAGAGTTCCAGAGTCTCAAAGTCTCTCACAAGGTTTCAGACCTTAATCAGCTCGTTAGATCTGATGCACAGCAACAGCTGTCATTGGTAAATGCCAATTTCAAAGCTGTACAAATACCTTGACTCTTCAAACCTTGTGCACACACTTGCGGACACCCAGCAACCATGGGTTCCTCTAAGCAGCTGTGTAAGACCCTGAAAATGAAAGTTATTGATGCCCACAATGCAGGAGAAGGCTACAAGAAGATAGCAAAGCGTTGTCAGCTTGCAGTTTCCACAGTAAGAAATGTAATTAAGAGATGGCAGATCAGGGGAACTGGGGAGGTCAAGATGAGATCTGGAAGACCAAGAAAACTCTCAGACAGAACTGCTCGTATGCTGGTCAGAAAGACAAATCAAAACCCCCATTTGACTGCAAAAAACCTGCAGGAAGATTTAGCAGACTCAGGAGTGGTGGTGCACCGTTCCACTGTGCAGCGATGCTTGCACAGACAAGGCCTTCATGGAAGAGTCAGCAGAAGAAAACCTTATCTGCGTCCCCATCATAAAATCCAACATCTGAAGTATGCAACAGGACATCTACAGAAGCCCGATGCGTTTTGGAAACAAGTGCTGTGGACTGATGAAGTTAAAATAGAACTCTTTGGACACAATCAGCAAAGGCATGTTTGGAGAAAAAAAGGAGCAGCATTTCATGAAAAGAACACCTTGCCAACTATTAAGCATGGGGGTGGATCTATCATGCTCGGGGGTTGTGTTCCAGCCAGTGGCACAGGAAACATTGCACGGGTGGAGGGAAGAATGGATTCCACTAAATACCAGCAAATTCTGGAAGCAAACATCACACCATCTGTAAAAAAGCTGAAGCTGAAAAGAGGATGGCTTCTACAACAGGACAATGATCCTAAACATACCTCGAAATCCACTATGGAATACCTCAAGAGACGCAGGCTGAAGGTTTTGGAATGGCCATCACAGTCCCCTGATTTAAACATCATTGAAAATTTGTGGGTAGATCTTAAAAGAGCTGTGCATGCAAGACGACCAAAGAATATTACAGAACTAGAAGCCTTTTGCAAGGAAGAATGGGAGAAGATCCCAAGTACAAGAATTGAAAGACTTTTAGCTGGCTATGAAAAGCGTTTGCAAGCTGTGATATCTGCCAGAGGAGGTGTTACTAAGTACTGATTGTGTAGGGTGCCCAAACTTTTGCACCATGCCATAATAATGTTTTTATTTTTTATTTTTGTTCAATTTATGGCATAAGAAGTAACTATGCATCACTGTTTGCAGAAAATATTGTGCATTTTTTCCATTTCCAAGAGAAACTGTGTTAACATCTGTTCAAATAAAAAATCACCAAAATCTGTTATGTATCAAGGGGTGCCTAAACTTTTGCATAAGACTGTAACTTCAGTTCATGTAGTGACAGTCGACATGTTGCTAGTAATCTGTGCTTACATTAGCCGTTATTGACAAGTTTTGCATGAGCTGAAAGAAACACATAGAATAGAGTTGCATTGTTGAAATCAATGCATATGATCTTTTTTTTTTTTATCAGAACAGCATAGCACTAGCGAGCACTAGTTATTAATTATAGGTTAGTTAGCATTACAACAATGCAGAACTTATCTAAAATTAGAAATGGGC
>NW_018128362.1:156659-157230 GCF_001952655.1 Monopterus albus
GATTAAGACCAAGATGGTCAGTGTCTTTGCTACAAAATTCTCACCAGACTTGGAAGCCGAAGTTTTACGTACTTATTTGAAAGAAAAACTTGGGCATGACGTCATGTGTCATAAAATTGTTTCAGGAAACACTAGGTTTGCTTCTTTTAAAGTGTCTGCTGAATGCAATGAAGTGGATGACATGTATAATCCAGAGCTATGGCCCGAGGGTACATTTGTGAGGCGATATTTTGAACCACGTAAAATTGTTGGTGGTGCTCATGCTGCTCACTCTACCCGAGCAAGGCCCTCTCCTGGAAGCAGATGCTAGCTCTAACTAATTTTTATGGATCTTAAAGTAATCTCATATAACTGCCGTGGCCTTCGATTAGGTCATAACGTGGAGGATAAAGTTTGCCGCACTGTGGTTAAAGAGCTGCTGGAACAATGTGACATCCTATGCTTACAAGAGACTTTTCTTGCCAAGCAGGACTTATGTGGTCTTAACTCTTTGGACAATAATTTCCTCGGCGCTGGACAGTCGACTATTACTGACTTTGAGCTTGGTTTCAAGCGTGGACGGATTCCTGGT
>NW_018128362.1:167702-169576 GCF_001952655.1 Monopterus albus
CATCAAGGACCCTTTTAGTAAGTTAGCCTTTTTAGCCACTCAATTGTGCTAAATAAAAAAATTTTTGATAAAAAATATATAGACAATTTTTTTGCCCATGGCAATATAAAGTATATATTAAATAAAAGCAGACTGAAAGATTTTACAGCAATCAAAGCAAAGAAAAGGGTATAAAGATTTCTAACTTTTATCTGTTAAGGAATTGCATGTTATCATTATGGTTATCTATAGTATTTTAAAAGTTGTGATATACAATGAGGAACAGAAGTATTTGAACACCCTGCGATTTTGCAAGTTCTCCCACTTAGAAATCATGGAGTCTGAAATTCACATTGTAGGTGCATTCCCACTCTGAGAGACAGAATTAAAAAATTGCAAACAAAGGTTTCTGTACCAAATATTAACACTGATTTTCTCAGGTGTTCAAATACTTATGTTCAGCAGTGCAAGTGTAAATTCTTTAAAAATCATACAATGTGATTTCCTAAAAAAATTTTTTTTAAATTCTGTCTCTCAGAGTGGGAATGCACCTACAATGTGAATTTCAGACCCCTCCATGATTTCTAAGTGGGAGGACTTGCAAGAACGCAGGGTGTTCAAATACTTCTGTTCCTCACTGTACATTTAGTTTTCGCTCTTTCTTTAAAACTGATTCTAAAGAAGAAATTGAGCCTTCTAACATCGCTCACGGATCAATGTCAAGCATGCATACAACTGCTATAAACAGCGATGATGATTGTGTTGAAGTTGATACTCCACAAATACAAAATGGCATGAGCAGCCATGGCACCACAAGAGATGTAACAAGGTTTAGCCTTGGTGATGGAAATGGAAACCCTGTCACTTCTAGTGATGATGACAGCTATGGCAACAACCACATCACCATTGATAATTGTTTGATCAATGATAATCAATGTTTGGTCAAGTAATGTATTCAAAATATAAAGATCTATGTTTTGATTTTAAGGCATTGATAGTTTTGTGTGAAATCAGTGTGTAATTCTGATTGTTCTGTTAAAAGCAATGATGGAATTTTGATATTTCAGTCAGATGTGAGTTTCTTGTATTTTGTTAGTATTAAGATAATTTTCTTTTATTTTCTAAGAAGAGAGAAGTAGAATCCAAGGCTAGATCACAGTGGGGCACAGGCCAGTTACTGGCAGTAGGCTTGAGCTGACAGTAAAAAATATGCAATACTTCAGAACAATATGATTTTGCATGCCAAATAAGGTGTTAACTGCAAACTGCGGCATCTGGTTGGATGAGAGGACAAAGACTACTGACCAGAACCCTATAAAAACCCAGGCAAAAAGAGGAATGGGGAGTTCCTTCATGGCTGTGGCTGGAAGCTCTGTCCGGATGATCGTCTGGCTTCCAGGAGACCGAGGACTGCGGAGAGGCAGTACGGGAAGAGCACCCTGCCGGGGGTGCTTCCCCGCAGGCACCTGGCCTGTGAGGGGGAGATGGATGTTGTCGAGGGAGAGAGAGTCCCTTTCTGTGGGTGTGAAATGGATATTGGCAAGGAAAGAGAGCCCCTTTCTGTGGGCTTCCCCTACAGGCACCGAGCTTGTGAGGGTAAGATGGATGTCAACGAGGGAGAAAGAGCACCTTTCTGTGGGTGTTCCCCCGCAGGCTGTTTCAGCATGTGAGGGGGGAATGGATGTCAACCGGGGACAATGGAGCTGTGGTGGAGCCTCATGGTTCAGCAAGGAAACTGAATTCCTCCTTATAAGATGATTGATGAAGAAATGAAGAACTTTAACAAAATGCCACAATCCACCCGGCCAGGTGGGGAAAGATGGCTTGAAAAGAAGACTGTTGTAGACATTTTCATGTCTTTATGGTTTCCTGAGTTACAGAAGATTTGACCAAGA
>NW_018128362.1:170131-172697 GCF_001952655.1 Monopterus albus
CACCGAGATTGTGAGGGTAAGATGGAGGTCAACGAGGGAGAAAGAGCACCTTTCTGTGGGTGTTCCCCCGCAGGCTGTTTCAGCATGTGAGGGGGGAATGGATGTCAACCCAGATGTGAGTTTCTTGTATTTTTGTTATGTATTGAGATGGTTTAGTTTCTAAGAAAAGCGAAGTAGAATCCAAGGCTGGATCACAGTGGGGCAGAGGCCGGTTACAGGCAGTAGGCTTGAGCTGTGACAGTAAAAAATATGCAATACTTCAGAAGAATATGACTTTGCACGCCAAATAAGGTATTAACTGCAAACTGCGGCATCTGGTTGGATGAGAGGACAAAGACCAGAATCCTATAAAACCCAGGCAAAAAGAGGAACGGAGAGTCCCATTAAGGCTCTGTCCGGTTGACCGTCTGACTTCCAGGAGACGGAGGATTGTGGAGAGGCAGTCCGGGAAGAGCACCCCTCTGGGGGTGCTCCCCCACAGGCTACTAGCCTGTGAGGGTGAGATGGATGTTGACGTGGGACAAAGAGCCCCTTTCTGTAGGCTTCCCTGGCAGGCAGCCCCAGCTTGTGAAGATGAGATGGATGTTGATGAGGGAGAGAGAGCACCTTTCTGTGGGTGTTCCAGCCTGTGAGGGAGGAATGGATGTCAACGTGGGACGATGGAGCTGTGGTGGAGCCTCACAGTTCATCAGGAAAACTGAATTCTTGCTTAAAGGATGATTGAAGAAGAAATGAAGAATTTTAACAGAATGCCACAAACCACCCAGCCTGGTGGGGAAAGATGGCTTGAAAAGAAACACCATTTTAGACATTTCCATGTCTTTATGGTTTCCTGAGTTACAGAAGATTTGACCAAGATAAACAGTGTTTATCTGAATTTGTCCTATTTCTCTCTTTGAGAGTTTTGAGAATTGAACCGGATGAGCTTTTATATTTTTGTTTATAAATTCTTTTCCCCTTGTGAAAGCTTGAATCATGGCCAAAAGGGAAAAAGAGGAACAAACAACTGCCCAACCTGCCACCACTGCACCCCGATCCAGCCGAGGATCGGTGACGTGAGGCCTTTGACTTTTATTCAGATCAAGAGCTTAGCTTAACCATAATAATTTTAATCGGTATAATATTTTAGAGTGATGTTAGAAATAGTAGTTGATTTATTTAGATTTTAAGCCAATAAAGACAATTATTGATGATTTTAAGCTTTATATTTTATTGCTTGTTGCTTTGCTGTAGCTCTGTTAAGCTTTTATATAAAATTCCTGAAAAGGTTTAATACTCTGTGTTTACTGAATCAAGTTTTGCGTTATTGACATTCCTATGATTTTAGTGAGTTTGCACTTTTAAGTGGTAATGGTTAAGGCACACAGTTCTCAGTGTTTGGTTACCCAACTCCCAGTGAGTGTGATTACTTAAGTCTTCTGAACACACCTGAGCCAGGTAATCAGCAGCAGGTAAGGCAGGGATAGTTGGAAAACAAGCAGGACAGCGGCCCTCGAGGACTGGAGTTTGACACCCCTGCTTTACGGAGAGCGGAATGACAGCGAGGGACACTGGAACGGAGCCAAAAGCCTCATGATTCAGCGAGAGGAAACTCTGAATTGTTGTTTAAAAGAGGATTTAATCTGAAATGAAGATTTCAACAAAAAGCCACAATCCAACCAACTCAAACCACCTGAGGATTGATGACCGTGAGCAAACCTTTGACTTTTATGCAGTGTCTTGAGAGCTCAACCATGATAATTTTAATCAGTATGATCATTTTAGATTTATGTTTAGAAATGGTAGTTGTTGATTTATTTAGATTCTGAGCTGATCAAGACAATTATTGATGATTTTAATGCTATATTTTGCTGCTTTGCTGTACCTCTTTTAAGCTCCTATATAAAATTCCTGAAAAAGTTTAATACTCTGTGTTTATTGAGCCAGGTTTTGATGATGCTGATTCTTATGATTTTAGTGGGTTTACACTTTTAAGTGGTAATTGTCAAAGTTGCAGACATTGCACAATTCACAGTGAGTGTTCGATTACACAATTCACAGTGTTGATAATAGTATGCCGACCCCCTCAGCAGTGTCTCAGAAAGGCAGTGCCTCTCTGATTGGGCTTGTTGCTCAGGTGTTATGCCATATAAACCGGCTGGCTGTGAGAAGGAAGGATTTTTGGACAGTTTAATCATATAGTTTAACAATCAACAGTATTAATAGTATGCCAACCTTCTCAACAGTGTCTCAGAAACTTAAAACAGGCAGTGGCAACCCAGTGGTGTTAACAAGCTGCCTGGCTGTGGATACCTCACGGTGACAACACAAGCAGCACTTTTCTGATTGAGCTTGTTGCTTGGGTGAATTCCGTACAAACCAGCTGGCTGTGCGAAGGGAGGTGATGTTTAGAAAGTTGTATCAGAAAAAGTGTTTATCTAAAATATCCAACTGTTTACTTGTTACATCATATACACTATTCTTTAAATACCCTATCCTTAATAACATCTTATGTCAGCTAAATACTGTGCAAAACAAATATGGTCTTAAGTGTCCAGTGACACAGCTTTCATTGGTTATTTCAAAC
>NW_018128362.1:172752-181934 GCF_001952655.1 Monopterus albus
GTAACATCTGAGGGTTAAGGAGGTAGCTGCCACAATAACTGCAGGTTGTTGTTATTTGGGAGGTTTGGGGTCTTATCCTGAATTAATAACATGAAAGAGGGAGGTCTGCAGGGAACTCTGTTCGCAGGTTCATGGTAGTCAATTACTGAGTGAACATCTCCGTCTTAGAACCTCAAGCAGTGTTTGGAGCTTTAATATGTTTCAAATATGCCACCTTAGTGTGAGAGGTTAAGCTTTATTCCTATGTCCAGGGGTTAGCATATCATTGCCTTCATACCTTTACCACCTAGCGGCTTCAAAGTTCAAAGTGTTTATTTTGTCATATGCACAGTTAAGAAACGCGTTACCCTGTACAATGAAATTCTTACTTTACTGTCCACATGAATGTCACAAAATACAAATGAAATATAAAGTAGATAACACAAAATCTAAGGCACTTTAAGCAGCAACAGATGTAGCAATATAATAAAAAATATATAAGAATATAACAGAATGTATGCTGCATGGGAGCAGCATGTGCAGCAGAGTCATTGTGCAATTATGCATGTAACACAAAATCTAGGACTCTTAAGCAGCAACAAATGCAGCAATATAATAAAAGAATATAATAGAGAATGTATGCTGCATGGGAGCAGCATGTGCAGCAGCCAGCAGTCATTGTGCAATTATACATGTGCAAACTGAGAATGTAAACAGTACATGGCATATTTCCTGGTCATATTCTGGTGGCCCTGCATTTCACACCTCTGAACCTCCGGCCGTAGGGCAGAGAAGTGAACAGTCCGTGCTGGGGGTGGACACCCTGCGGTGATAAATGCTCTGCAGAGAGGGCAGTGGAGTCCTGGTGATCTTCTCCGCAGCCTTTACCACTCTCTGCAGGGGCTTGCGGTCCATAGCAGTAGTGCTGCCACATCCAGACAGTGATGCAGCTGGTCAAGATGCTCTCAATGATGCAGCTGTAGAAGTTGTAAAGGATCCTAGGTGACATGCCAAACCTCCTCAGCCTCCTCAGGATGTACAGCTGCTGTTGAGCCTTCTTGACCAGCTGTGTAGTGTTAAGTGTCCAAGTGAGGTCCTCACTGATGTGGACGCCCAGGTATTTGAAGCTGCTCACCCTCTCCACTTCGAGCCCCCGGATGAACAGCGGCCGATGAGATCTCCTCTCCTTCCTCATGTCTACTATCATCTCCTTCGTCTTGTCCATGTTGAGGCTGAGATTTTCACCAACTCCTTCTGTTGAGTTCATTCATAAAGGAGATGATGACTTCTCTTCTACACCAATGTTCCCTGTTGCGAACACGTGTGTAAACTTCATCAAGTTGCTGCAACATGTGTCATACCAACTGTTCAAGGAGAAGTTTGACTTTGCATTAGGAAACACATTTGGCTTGGCAGGGCAAGAACAATCCCTTCTTTGGCTATCACAGTAACATCTCATATTCATCCAGTGTCTTAAAAGTTTTGGGTATTCCTTAGACTCTTAAGCATAGACATGACTGACTCTCTCTCTCTCTCTCTCTCTCTCGCCCTCAAATCTGTCCCTTTTTCAGAGTTAGTTATGAAAACATGTTTAATATGTGTTGTTAATCAAACGAATACACCAACTGAGGAAAATGAAACTGTTTTATAGTTCAAACTTTTCACTGCAAAACATGCAGAAGTGACAAAAAATACATTATTCCATGGTTCCCATCGTTTTCAAGTGGATTTACTTGTTGAATAATGTTCATTGTGGTCTCATTAATGTTTACGTTAATGTCTGGAATTACAACATTATTATTCGTTTGAAGTTATGGGAAAGGTCCATCAATGCCCTAGTTATTAATATCAAAAACATAATTTATAACTGGATGAACTGCTGCACCTTGCCACAGCTGAAGAGGTATCTGCCCATCTTGTGTAGAGAGGCCATGGTTGTTCCATTGACTGATGAATTCTGTTACTGCCCGTTCAATTCTTGGTAAATAAACATAATGCAAAAAAAAGGTGTAGTTCATTCAATGAATTTAGTATACCCTGTTCCTCCATGAAGTTAAAAATCTGTGTACCCCAGATCAACAATTATTTGGTTGTGTACTGAAACACCTGTAATAACACTGTTCAGTCCCCTTCTTTCCAACGTAAAATGAGCAACATAACCATCGGCCCCTTTCTCTGTGTCAGACTTAACTTTGTTGTCGTCTTCTAAATAATGCCGCAAGTGGGGCTTAAAGAAGTGACGTCGCCTGTGTCTGCGCAGTGCAACCTGATGTGGCCCCTGAAGCAAGACACAGGAAACAGAAATACTGCAAAATAATAATAACGCCACTAAATGAGACGAAATAATGTTATAACGTTTCGTTTCGTCTCGTTTTGGTCAACAAAAATGAGGAGACATTTTAGCATAGTTTTTATTTTGTAAACCACATTTAGTCTTGTTTTTTCGTCAACAATATTGGATTATCCATTTAATTATAGTCATCATCACACGACCAGCATTTTCGTTGCGTCTCATCTCATTTTCATCATGTGATAAAAGTTCATTGACAACGATATTCAGTCATAATTTTTGTTGACAAAAGCAACACTAGCTGTACCAGCAGTTTGTCTTCACTCACTCTAGCTACATTTCCACCGCAATGTCTCTGGTATTTTTTATTCCCAGCACCTAAAGTCCAAGAACTGTCCCTGATGTAAAAGACCACTGAGAGCATTTCCACAGCAGGGCAGAAGCCCAGGTATTAAACTGATTAGTTTGCTGATGTAAAAATCAAAATGGTCTGCAGTAGGGTATAAAAATGCCACATGGTAAATGCTGGCTATAGTTAACACATACCAGTGGTGGAGGAAAGACTGCAGGCAACGTTGTGTTAGGTAATTTCTTAGTCATATAGATAGTGATTAGAGATCTGTTGTATTAGAAAATGTTAGTGTAGCCAGGATGTCTTGCTCAGGCTGTTAAATGCTCAGTTCATTGTCATGAGTTCTGCAGGCTGCATCTAGGCCAAGGTCACTAGATTGAAGAGTCTGCAGGCAGGATGAATATTGTTAGTAGCATGATATGTTCAGCCATAATCTTAATCATAATATCTTCCGAGGCTTACTGTTCGGACATGTCCCTGAATGTCCTGTATGTTTTTAGATACACACCACTAATCAACAGCCACACACTTTAATTTTCTCCATGTTTTGACTACTGCTCTGGTCAGCTGCCAAGCTGGCATATCAGGTGACGTCACGGTTTGACGTTGCCTGTGTAGGATGGGGCTAGCCCAACCAAGTGATTAAATTGTATAGGCTATTAGGTTCGGGGTCTTCCATCTTCCGCAGTACTGGAGGTGGAAGATGCCTGGACGTGTGATGTTAATTTTGCCTGTGATCCTTTGAATAAACCAGCACGGTTATATTTTTTATATATCCAAGTGGTCTGTGTCATCTCTCAGAGTTCCTGGTTGAAAGAACTGGGTAATATCTTACAGTTGTAATGATTGCATTTCTGCCAGTTTAACAGGCTTTTTTAAAAAGGTTTATTGTACGTACAGTAACGAGCATATGGATTGTTAACTTCAAGTAATGGTTCACTTCAGCCGATGTCATGCTCTCCTTTGCAGCCTCTGCTTGCTGTGTTCCATCAGCTGATCAGTTCAAACAGCCTAATGCATTTTTCAAAGTTAGAAATTTACATCATTATTTTTGGTAGGTGTGTCATCTGACACCACCATATGCACCATAGTTATCAGCTTGTAAAGTGCAGTGCAAAGGTAAACTAGCTATGGCATGAAATAGATTATAACTAGCTTAGTTAGCAAACTTACTGTGACCGTATATTTTTGTATATATGATAGTATATTTGGGAATATGTAACTTCTTATGCAAAAATAAGTCTATATTAAAATTCCCAAACATATAAAGCCTGTAATACTAAGCAGCTTTATAGTGTTGTGACTATACAGCTACAATAAAAGCTGTCTCATTTTAGGAACCTATCGAAACAATGTCGAGCCAAGTAACACTTGTCATGGGTTCTGTTTGTTTCCACTATGGTGCGCCTGCTTTGGAGGTGCATTCTGGGAGCTAAATTTCAGCACCCTTGAGGTGGTAGTACTAAAATCAAGTACCAGGAATGCGATGAGGGAGGGGGTCTATGCGCTGCAGAGCAGTCATTGGTGATTGATTAAATGTCAGAGTCTTCACACCTCAAGCATTAGCATTACAAGCACTGTGCATAAACGCACAATTAACTGTGTGTGAGAGCAGCAGCCCATCCCTCCTCCAAATAGAGATGGAGTGAGAGAAAAAACAGTGGGAAAACAAAGCAGGATGGTCACAGTCAACCCCAGAGGCTATGAGTGGTCATGGTCAAGGGAAGTAGAGAGTATACTATTCCTTAGGTTCGGATAGTGGAAACACAGCATTAGCTGGCTTCTAATCCATGTTTTTCAAACTGGAAGTAACTGTGGATGACCTCTCTCCCACCTACATGTGGGCATTTATAATTAATACATTTGTTTTTTCCATGAGTTTGTTATGAAAAAAAAAGGAAATGAGAGAAGAAACACAGCATCCTGGGTGGACTGGTATCCGGAGCAAGGTTTGGCATGAGGCTTAGTGAAACCACATATTTCCTGGCTTTCTATATACTCTTTTTTCTCTCTCTCTTCAACAGCATATTCCTTCTTCTTCAGGCTCCTACACACTCAAAACACTCCTCTGTGTTTCTGTCCTTTTTGTGCTGGGGTTGTGACCTCTCTTGGCAATATTCTGTTCTGCCTTTTCTTTGGGCACGAGGAGGGTCATAATGGTCCAACTGAGAGGGCTGTCTTCCATTCACCCTTTTTAGTGATGTTACACATTTGAAAATACAGAGAGCTCTTTGCCTCATTAATATGTGCAAACAACTGGGGCTTATTTGAGGCTGAACATGATTCCTATGTCCAAGCTAGATACAGTGTAGATTTATAGTATGTTTTCACAAGCAAAAGTAATATGACCTTCTTCCCATCACTACCCCAGCCCCTACCCCTCCATGTCATTAATGTAGTTTTTGGTGCTTAAATTGCTCAGCACACAGTCAGCACTAAATGAATTCAAAATGTTTGGCCATCAGACAACATCATCAAACAACATTCATTCAAGAACAAATTTGGGGGAATAAAATGTATTAATCAGTTAATTTATCAGTTATAGAGATAGTTATAGAGATATTTACAAAACCTGTTGCAAATTACCGTCAGCTACACCAAATATTGTGGCACCACAAATTTGTCAGTGTAACGTAGAGGAAAGTGCAAGTTTACAGTGACTGAACATTAACATTGTTGAGGAAACCAACAAACATATTTCTAAGCTGCAATCATGCAGTCTTCTGCAGCCAAATCATCTTTTAATTTGTTCAATAATTGAAGAATGGTTTGTCCTGAAAAACTATAAAACTCCCTCATGTTCTCCTCTAGTGAGAGATGCAGTTTTCAAACACCCTTTCCTTTTTCTTTTTTTCCTTTTTTTTTTATTGAAACAAAGAAACACATTAACAAAACAGTACCGAACATGGGAGACAAAATAACAGTTACATGACATTACAAAAGGATATAGAGTGTTTAACGAGGTTGTAGTGTGTGAAATGTGGGTATTTCCAACTTATGCAGTTTATGAAATGCAAGAAAGGCGAAAAGGAGGGGAAGTAAATAAAAAAATTTTTTTTTACCAATAATAATGATGATAACATTACTGTAAAAAAAAAATCAGCTTGTTACATCATGAATACATTAAAAAAAATCACCTGAGCCCCAAACCACTTATAATAGCGGAAAGGTTTTGTTTTCACAAAAGAAACCAGTTTAAAGATGAAAGCATCTTGGAATATATAGCTGAACTGCACAAACTTTCTGTGAATTTGGGGATGGACTTTCCGATGCACTGCGTGACATATTGGTTTGTGGTATGCATTGTCAAAGCACACAGAAAAGGTTACTGTCAGAAAAGGATCTTACACTGGAAAAAGCATTGGCTATTGCAGTGTCAATGGCGACAGCAGCCAGGGATGCTATGGAGCTACAGAAAAAGGCTGTGAACAGTGGTATGCATAAAATGTCAATGAATAATGGAAAAAGGTAAAAGTGTTACAGATGCAGAAAAACATCACACAATGCAAATGACTGCTGGTTTAAGGACAAAAACTGCTGGAAATGTAACAAACCAGGGCACATAGAAGGTGTGCAGACAAAAG
The DNA here is from genome assembly GCF_001952655.1 of Monopterus albus. NCBI lineage: Eukaryota > Metazoa > Chordata > Actinopteri > Synbranchiformes > Synbranchidae > Monopterus > Monopterus albus. The sequence continues at coordinate 178,958 of NW_018128362.1, forward strand.
TCAGACAGCAAGCATACCCAAAAGAAGAAATCACATGGGAATAAACATTTTAAGCAAATACAGACGGCATGTTACCTGTCCCACTAGGGACAAAATCACACTGGACCACTGCTACACAACAATAAAAGATGCCTATTGCTCTGTCCCCTGCACAGCCCTCACACTCTCTGATCACTGTATGGTCCATCTTATTCCAACCTACGGGCAGAAACTTAAAGCTGCAAAGCCTGTGGTCAAAACAGTGAAGAGCTGGGCTGCAGAGGCTAAGTCAGAGCTACAGGCCTGCTTTGACAGCTCAGACTGGAGTGTATTTAAGACTGCAGCTACAGACCTGGATGAACTCACTGACACTGTGACATCTTGTATCAGCTTTTGTGAGGATGTGTGTGTGCCCAAAAAGTCCTTCTGCACATACAACAACAACAAGGGGAAGAAGGCCTGGTTCACAGCAAGACTCAAGCAGCTTCATTGTGCCAAAGAAGAGGCCTACAAGTGTGGGGACAGGACTCTGTACAGTCAGGCCAGGAACACACCAAGAGATCAGAGCAGCAAATAGGAGCTACTCTGAAAAGCTGAAAGCCCAGGTTTCAGCCAATGACTCCTCATCTGTGTGGAGAAGCCTGAAAACCATCACTGGCTATAGGAAACCATCTCCTTCTGCTGTGGAGAACCGTCAACTAGCAGACAACCTGAATGTGTTCTACTGCAGGTTTGACAAACAACACTCCCCCTCTCCCTCCCCACAAGCCCCCCACCTCTAACGATTTGTGAATAGGATGTGTGTGGCCTCTTTAAAAACAAGGGATCAGAAAGGCACCAGGCCCAGATGGCATGACCCCTCCTGCTTAAAGTGTGTGCTGATCAGCTGGCCCCCATCTTCACACTCATCTTCAACAGGTCCCTGGAGCTGTGTGAAGTCCCCTCCTGTTTCAAACGCTCCACCATCATCACAGTCCCCAAGAAAACCTCCATTAGTGGACTGAATGACTACAGACATGTCACCCTGACATCTGTAGTCATGAAGTCCTTTGAAAGACTGGTGTTGGCCCACCTGAAGGACACCGTAGACCCCCTGCAGTTCACCTACTGGGCAACCCGGACATCCTCCACTCCAAACTTTTTTTTTCATCTTAAATTTTTTTTTTTTTTATTGAAACAAAGAAACACATTAACAAAACAGTACTGAACATGGGAGACAAGATAACAGTTACATGACATTACAAAAGGATATAGAGTGTTTAACGAGGTTGTAGTGTGTGAAGTGTGGGTATTTCCAACTTATGCAGTCTATGAAATGCAAGCATTTTCTCTAATGTGATGTATTCTGTCAGAAGGTTGGTCCAGTGGTTTATGTGTATTGATTTTTTTGATTTCCAATTTTGAAAGATTGTTTTCTTGGCAATAGCTAGAGAAATGAGGAGTGGGTTTTTATATTTAATTGGTAGGTGGTCAATTTCTAGGATATTACCGAGTTTTCACGTGCTTTTAACTCTGAAAACCATCCCAAATAAATAATGCCTTCCACGCTGAGAGCAAGGCTGCAGATTTTACACCTGCTTTCTCCTAACGTTAAATATCAGCTGCAATTCCATCTGCCACAGCAGTAGTAAATCACTGATGATATCTTTATACATTTCCGTTCTCCCTTATTTTGCGTTGCTGAACAAAAATGCCTTAAAATACACATTGCATGAGACCAAATTCCTGTGGTGCCACTTCTTTTCCTCAGCAGAAAACCCCACTATGACTCTTTAGTAAATATGAACACATACATAGAATTTCATTGTTTGGCACTAAAACAATAAGCTCCAAAACATTAGCACTGGTGTGTGAGTGCTTGGGAGCGCAAATGGGTAAATGGCCAATTAGTGTGAAAGCACTTTTGAGTGTGCTACAATGCATAGAAGTGCACTACACAAGTATAAGACCATTTTACCATTCTTTGACAAACTGTATTTACTGTAGCTGTAAGCAGCCATTCAGATAACCTGAATCAGCCATTGGTTCATTTACAACTTGTTTGTTCACATGAATGTTTGTGTTTCTTGTTCAGTTGGAGGTATTTTTTAGCCACATTCCCATCTCTCAACAGTAATTTTGTGAATACAGTGTTATGACAAGTAACAGAAACAGGGACCAGGGCACTAAAAATTTATTATAAACCATAGTTTTCTTTAAAGTGCCCACGGCATGCTAATTTTGTTTATTTGCTGATGAGCTGATAATTCACCACTGTGGTGGCTTCATAGGCCGGATGCTTGTAGGCTGTGTAAGATTTGATTCTTATAAGCTGTAGTTACTTTATGAGCTTTAGTTACTTTTCATAACTTTAGTTCCCTTTAGTTACCTTTCATAACTTTATTTTCCTTGTTTATACATATTACAGCTGTATTGATGATTGTCCAGAACTACTGAGCTTTGGTTCTATTTCATATAGGCTTCGCCCTCTAAGAGCTGTTGCTATTGGGGTTTATCCCTCATGCATGCCCAGTCCTGAAGAGATTCTTTCCCCCCCTGTGCCCTGCACTGGGCTGTCCCCAAAACAGATTCGCTGCGATGGCATAAATGCCACTGTGGCCTGTGATCGGCTCCCTCTTTTTCTTCAGCTAAGTCTAAGAAGAAACATTATGGGTAAGTACATTGGATAAGTACACCCTTTTATCATGGCTGAGAGCCATTCCTCACTGCCAGACTCCAGTGTCGCGCCGCCGTCACCATGTGCCCTGGCTGCGAACTGTGTTTCATAACATGTTCACACGCCAAGCCAGCGCTCTCCCCCAGGCAGCTTGCCCCCCCTTGGTGCTTGCTTGCCTGCAGCGGAGAAGTGCCGGGCGGTGGTGTTCACAGCTAGCGGCTAGGCTAGGCTAGACTAGGCTAACCACGGTGACGGCGCGTGCCCCCCAGGACTTCTCGGCGTGAGTGGGCCTGAGCCCACTGAATCACTCCCTGGCATATTTGGCTCCCCCCGCTCTCCCTA
>NW_018128362.1:181956-183999 GCF_001952655.1 Monopterus albus
CCCAGCGGGCAGGGTGGGCGGCTTCTACAGACGGCGCTGTGGAGCGAGAGCTCCCCATCTGCCCAACTCTGCTTCCTGCCGTTTTTCTGCCGCAGGGACCAAGCATCTCCTTATTTTGCTTCCCAGGCATGTCTCTTGGCAGGAGGTGGGCCTCCCGTCTGCTCAATGAACCAGGCCACTGATTGCCTCTCGACCTGCGTTCATTAACGCGCATCCAAGGCAGGTGCAGGGACTAACAGTGTGACGACAAAAGCCTGAGTGGGGCGCTCATTTTATCAGTTCTTCCCACAACGGAGGGCGCAGCTGTGGACCCTGCCTCTGACACACAACTGTCTTTTCAGGTGTTGGCAAGCCTGTAAAACAGGTCCCGGAGAGAGCTAAGGAGCACAGGAAACAGACCATAACAGCAGAGCTGGCCTCTGATCATCTGGCATCAGAAACCTTACAACAAGGGCTGCAGGAGACTATTGAGCAAATTGTCTCTTTACAGTCAGAATTCACACAAGAACAGCAAGGGTGTATGCAAGAAGCAGCAAGAGTGAGAGAGAGAGAAAAAATATTAAAATGCTATGGCAGAATGCATAAAGTAATAAGTAAGGATAATCATGAGATGATTTGTGTGTTTGTTTCGTTTGAAATAATCAAAAAATGTGTAAGAAAAAAATGTAAAATGATTGGATTGCAAATGAGGAAATGGTGAAAAGTGCATTTATATCCAATCTCATCACCAAGAGTGGAGAATGCTGAGTCACAGAAAAGAGGAAGTAAGACACACATCCCTGAATAGGGGAAGTGAAGTTGTGTGTGTGTATGACAGAGAGAGGAGTTTGATGAAAAATTAGAAAGACACTGAGAAAGTAATAAAAAATCATGTTCCATGTATAAAGTAAAGATTTGATTGATAAAAACTGTTTAATCAATAACCAATGTTTAGTCAAGTATAGTATTCAAACTATAAAGATCCATGTTTTGATTTTAAGGCATTGATAATTTTGTGAAAAATCTGTGTGTAATTCAGATTGTTCAGTTGAAAGCGATAATGGGAACTTTTGTATTTCTAGCAGAAGTGGGTTTTCTGTATTGTGTTAAGTATTAAGATAAGTTTTCTAAAGAAAGGGGAAGTAGAATCTAAGGCTGGATCTAACCGGTCAAAAGTAGTCATGAACAGTTACAAGAATACTGAATGCAATATGGAAACGAGTTCTGAAGAACGACAGTGTGCAGGCCAAAAAAGGTATTAAGTGCAAACTGTGGCATCTGGTTGGATGAAGGGACTGAGTCTACCAACCACCTTCTCCCCCCTGGGCCCCAGCCTGTGAGGGAGGAAGAAAGGAAAACCCTGAATAGAGCCTCTACGGAGAGCGGAATGACAGCGAGGGACACTAGAACGGAGCCAAAAGCCTCATAATTCAGCAAGAGGAAACTCTGAATTCTTGTTTAAAAGAGGATTTAATTTTACCTGTGATCCTTTGAATAAACCAGCACGGTTATTTTTTATATCCAAGTGGTCCGCCTCGTCTCTCTGAGTTCCTGGTTAAAAGAACTGGGAAATGTCTTTCAATGGTGCCGTTTGACCCGTGGACCAGCTGAACTCTGCAGGTTGACCGGTCCATTTCCTGAGTAATGTCCCGGACCGACAGCGGTAATCCTGTGCCAGGCTGAGCTGAGTTGGAGATCCGATATGCGGTCCGGAGCTGAATGCTTCCCTGATCAGAGAGTGCCCTCCTGGTTGTAGTCAGAGCTGTGAGCAGTCCCACACATCAACTGGCCGGCCACAAAACGAGGTAAGCGGAACCTTTGTTACACATAAACTCTGCACATTGAATTATTTCTAAATCAAAGTTGATGTGTGGGCCGAAAATTCTTTGACGTTCCAAATTGGATCCAAAACAGTAAGGATAATGAAAACACAAGTCTTATTCTCTGTGTTTTAACTGCTGTGCTGGTGTGTTCATTTTCTCCCATGTAGAGTTAACTGAAGCACATAGACTCATTTTTGAGGGATAGTGAATGAGTGCCGTGATTACAGAATTTGATACCAAT
>NW_018128362.1:186512-186773 GCF_001952655.1 Monopterus albus
CACATTCAGGCAGATGTTACAGACCACACCCTCTGGTGCTGACATCCACCTTGATTCTTCAGCTGATGTTTGGTGGGGACTTGTGAACTCTCCTGAAAATACTGATCTTGTAAATACCTTTAAGGTATGGCTCCCATGGATTTCAGTCCTCCACAAGTATACAGAATCTGTTGATCACCTGCATTGCACTTTTAACTATTCTCTGTGTGGTGATGAAAATGATGATTATGATGCACTCTGGGGCGGCTTTATCCACAGGAT
>NW_018128362.1:188468-190647 GCF_001952655.1 Monopterus albus
GTAATCCCACAGCCAAGCTCCGCTCAGATGGCCGAGCTCATCGCTTTCATAAAAGTATGTAAGTTGTCAAAGGACAAAGTAGTGAACATTTACACTGATTCGGCATATGCTGTACAAGCGGTGCATGTGGACTTGTGTCACTGGAAGAGAAAGGGCTTTGTAACCTCAACTGGCTGTCCGGTAAAACACTTACAACAGTTACTTGAACTAGAACAAGTTGTGCGATTACCCAAACAGGTGGCCATCATTAAGTGTAAAGGCCATCAAAAAACAGACACTCAGCTGAGCAGAGGTAATAATATAGCCGACTTGGCCGCAAAGGCAGTGGCCGGCTATCAGCTAGCTCAAGGAGCAATAAGAGAAATTGAAGGCCTACGGGGTTGGAGCGTTGAGGGCTCACCGCCGAGCAGTACTGCAGAAATGTTCCGCACGAAGGCCTACTCAAGATGCTACGTCAAAACATAGCACTCAGGAACTCAACTGACTCACATCCTGAAGGCCAGGCCAGTGTGTGGTGAATACTGCATAGAGGATACATTTGTTTTTGGATGCCTCAGTTCCAGTGATCATCACTTAGTGTGTTTTGCCAAGTAAATGTAACTTCTTTTAGGCCAGAAAAGCCTGAGCTGAATAGGAGTTAAAACAACCAAACAAAAAATAGGAGCCATTTTATCTCATCCCATCCCCAATTCATCTTGCTTTCTGTTTTATTTCAACTAAAGCGCATCAGAGCTCCTAGTGTGTATGAGGAGGATGTTGGGCTTGTTAATGAATTATGTTAATACTGAGGAGGCAACTAGTTTCACTGGCTCTCAGGAAACATGTTTAAACCCAAAAGGCGGTTGCTATTTGAAGAAGTCTCTGTGCTTGTAGGACACCATGAATGCTGCTAATTTATCAAGGTCCAAATAGGGATATTTAAAGTGTTGAGGGTAGGCTATTGCACAAGACATGACTCTGTAAAGGCTGGGTTAAATGTATGATAGAGTTAAATAGTGTCAGTACAGTGAAAATCACACATACACAAGTATTTTAACGTGGCCCAGGTTTGACCTTCAGATTCCAGTAGACCAGTGATCCCCAACCTTTTTATCACTGCGGACCGGTCAACGCTTGACAATTTTATGTAATATAATAATAAACGTGAATCCACTGTGTTGAAATGGCTATACCTTTCAAGAATAATACACTTATGTCTACAAACACTTACTTGAGTTACTTTTTTGTTTTATTAAAGCCATTTATATTCATGGTTACACAAGTGATGATAAAGATATAACCTTTAGTGAATAAATATTGATTAATAAATAAATACTGGATTCATAAAATAACTCCAAACATATCAGTTTCGTTAGGTAGGTAAAGCGAATTAAGCTCTTCCCTAACTTTAGGAACAAAAAGCTTTCTGAGGAGCATCAGTAATGAGCCCCCTACTAATGTTTGAAACATGTCCAAAATGCCTCTGTTGACGCGCCGTCCCCACAAATCCAGTTTGGCTTTAAATGCAGCTACTTTATCTGCCAACTTGAAGAGAGTTGTCATTTTCCTCTGAAGTGACAGATTGAGTTCATTGAGCAGGCTGAATATGTGCACACGTAAGCCAGTTTTGGCGCTCAAGTGACCGAGATGTAACGAGAGAATACGGTCATTTTACAAAATAAAAGATCGTTCATACTCGGATTATAAATAAAGCGGAAATAATTAATGATTTCTTGTACGGCCCGGTACCAATTGATCCACGGACCGGTACCGGTCCGCGGCCCGGGGGTTGGGGACCACTGCAGTAGACAAAGAAAGCCTGTTGGTAAAAGCCATGGGGTGTTTGTCTGCATGAGCACATAGTGTACACAACCCAGTCTCCCAGTAAAATGTGGAATAGCTACATTCATTCAACCATTCATTCATCTTCCATACCGCTCAGTCCCAAATGGGATCGCGGGGGGGTGGGGGTCTGAAGCCTACCCCAGCCGGCAATCGGGGGCGAAGGCAGGGTACACCCTGGACAGGACGCCAGTCCATCACAGGGAATAGCTACAGTGGTCCATAATGCAAAACACAGTAGCCTCACAATAATGCATTATAAATTGTGACATGAAAGTCTTTCTGGCAGCAAAAACAAAAAACAGTGGTTGAAATTTGTTATAGCTGGTTAAGAAACTACTTGGGTAAGGTTAGGGAA
>NW_018128362.1:190678-192933 GCF_001952655.1 Monopterus albus
AAATGAAAAGGACACAGGACACAATCCTGGGTTTTTGTTGGAACCATCTATCCACCACAACCACCATCATTCTTGGTGATTGTAACTTTCTCTAGTTCAAAACTGTTGGGCACTAAATGTTAGCTTCCTGATCCACACTACAGTTCACTTGGTGGTGAGAATGCACCGTCGTTGTTTGCCAAACGTCATAAAACAAGAAGAAGAAGAACACAAAGAACACTAGCATGAAATAAAAAAACGTTGCCATGTCACAATTTTACACCTTTTGTTGTCAATATTATCTTAATATAGCTACGAACTGCTAAAATTTCTTGCCTCTGCTTAATGACCTGCTCAAGCAACATGAGGTAAGGGTAATGTTGCCATTCAGTGGTATCAGTGCATAGTAGGTCTACAAGTACAAGTACTTGTCAGGTCTGCTCGGCACGACCTGCCTCTCTTCCCCTTTCTCTCTCCCGCTCTTTCATTGCCAACATATGCCACAATAGCAGGCTCAGCGACACAGCTGAGACTTATTCACCTGCTAATTCACTCCCGGGTGTAGCGCACAGCTGAAGCTCATCCCCGCTAATCAATCTTCCCTATTTAAAGTGCTGGCAGATACTTCTTCATTGCCAGATCATTGATGTTATGATAACAGTGACATTCAACAGTGAGACTGTTAGGTATTTTTTAGTCAGATAGATATTGGTTAGATACTTGATGTATTAGAAATGTTTAGAGTAGACAGGATGTCTAGCTCAGGCTGTTAAATGCTTAGTCATTCTCATGAGGTGCTGACAACTATGACTGCTTTGTGTCCTCGTGCTCTCTTGGGTGTGTTTTTCTTTGTTTCCTTGGTCTTTTGCAATCCATCCTGGATTACTTTCACCAGAGAAGAACTGCTAAATATCAGACAACTAACACCAAACTACCTTTCTCCAATCTTTGTGAATGAGGAATGCTGTGTGGACATTGCAGCTGCAATCTAGGGGATCTGGAGAAAATGCCACCGAGGGAAGTGGGCAGGAGCGCTGGTCAGGCTACATCAGAGAAGGACCTGGACTCCACTCCCATCTATCCAACTAGCGAATGTCCGCTCCCTAGCTAATGTTATACCCCAGTTCTTTTACTGGACAGATCTGAGTAAAAAAGGAGTCAGTCTTTCTTGATTTTTAGTGCTGGTTTATTTACAAAAAAATATATACAGTATATATGTATAAAAAGAATTACAGAACACAACCCAGGGCTCCCTCCTTCATACAAGCTGCTGGAAAAGCGAGCAGGGAAAAAAGCCCCCAGAAACACAGAGCCTAATACATTTATCAGTTTTGGGCTAGCCCCTTACACAGACAGCTGTAAAAACATCAGGAGCTGGAGACAGTCCGAAGTCTCCGTCTCTTATTTATGCTCCGCATGCTTGGAGCAGCTGGACATAACAAAATGAAGAACTCCGTGTGTGTATGTTGTATGCGTGATGTGTAACTAAAACATCCATTCAGACATAATTCTTACACAAGATTAATACAAGAAAACAACTGGTGTCAAGGTACACTTTTCAGAATCAACATTATCTTCTAACCTTGAAACAGAGCACACATGAGCAGACTTTGAATCTTACTAAACCGCATTAATAACACATTAAAGTTTAATAATCTGGCTGATTTATTCATTTCTAACAAGCTAAAAAGATGGATGATCTCCTTCTCGTCAACAGGACCAACTCTGACTGCTGCTTTGTGCTTCATGGAGACCTGGCTGAGCGACTCAATCGCTGACAGCGCAATCAACGTCCTGGGCTTCCAGGTGTATAGAGCGGATCGCGTAACAGAGCTGTCTGGGAACATGAGAGGAGGGGGAATCTGTCTCTACATAAATGAAGGTTGGTGCACTGATGTCATGGTGCTACAGAGGACATGTAACATGGGCTTAGAGACTCATTAATTGCAAACCTTTTTATTATCTCCAAAAATTTAACTCTTTCATTCTAATTGGACTCCTCCTTGAACCGCCACCTTATTGTGGTGGAGGGGTTTGAGTACCCAAGTGATCCTAGGAGCTATGTTGTCAGGGGCTATATGCCCCTGGTAGGGCCTCCCAAGGCAAACAGGTCTTGGGTAACGGGTCAGACTAAGAGTGGTTCAAAAGCCCTTTATGAGTAGAATTCGACCAAGGACAGTGACGTCGCCCGGCATGGCGTAGCCGGGGCCCCACCCTGGAGCCAGGCCCGGGGTCGGGGCTCGAATGCGAGCGCCTGGTGGCCGGGCCTCCCCCCA
>NW_018128362.1:193490-200715 GCF_001952655.1 Monopterus albus
CCCCGACTGGGGACTCCGTTGTTCTACTGGGGGACTTCAACGCTCACGTGGGCAGCAACAGTGACACCTGGAGGGACATGATTGGGAGGAATCGCCCCCCCGATCAGAACCCGAGTGGTGTTTTGTTACTGGACTTCTGTGCTAGCCACAGCTTGTCCATAACAAACACCATGTTCAATCATAAGGGTGTCCATCGGTGCACATGGCACCAGGACACCCTAGGCCGGAGGTCGATGATCGACTTTGTGGTGGTTTCATCTGACCTCATATGTCTTGGACACTCGGGTGAAGAGAGGGGCGGAGCTGTCAACTGATTGGATTCGATGGCAGAGGAGGACGCTGGACAGACTCAGCGGACCCAAACTTATTGTGAGGGTCTGTTGGGAACGTTTAGCAGAATCCCCTGTCAAAGAGATCTTTAACTCCCACCTCCAGTAGAGCTTTGACCAGATCCTGGGGGAGGTTGGAGACACTGAGTCCGAGTGGACCATATTCTCCGCCTCCATTGTCGATGCGGCCGTTCGGAGCTGCGGCCGTAAGGTCTCTGGTGCCTATTGTGGAGGCAATCCCCGAACCTGGTGGTGGACACCGGAAGTAAGGGATGCCGTAAAGCTGAAGAAGGAGTCCTTTCGAGCCTGGTTGGCTCGTGGGACACCTGAGGCAGCTCACGGGTACCGGCAGGCTAAGCGGACTGCAGCCCGGGTGGTTGCGGAGGCAAAAACTCGAGTCTAGGAAGAGTTCGGTGAGGCCATGGAGAAGGACTATCGGTCGGCTTCGAGGAAATTCTGGCAAACTGTCTGGCGCCTCAGGAGAGGGAAGCAGTGCCCTGCCAAAACTGTTTACGGGATCTGGAGAAGGCATTTGACCGTGTCCCTCGCAGCGCCCTGTGGGAGGTGCTCCGGGAGTACGGGTTTCGGGGCCCTTTGCTAAGGGCTGTCCGGTCCCTGTACGACCGAAGCAGGAGCTTGGTTTGTATTGCCAGCAGGAAGTCAGACTTGTTTCCAGTGCATGTTGGACTCCGGCAGGGCTGCCCTTTGTCACCGGTTCTGTTCATTATTTTTATGGACAGAATTTCTAGGTGCAGCCAGGGGCCGGAAAAAGGGTGGCTTGTTCCCTTCAGGTTGGTGGAGAGTTCCTGCCTCAAGTGGAGGAGTTCAAGTATCTTGGGGTCTTGTTCACGAGTGAGGGCAAGATGGAACGGGAGTTCGACAGGCGGATCGGTGCAGCTTCTGCAGTAATGCGGTCGATGCACCGGTCTGTTGTGGTGAAGAAGGAGCTGAGCTGTAAGGCGAAGCTCTCGATTTACTGGTCGATCTACGTTCCGACTCTCACCTATGGTCATGAGCTTTGGGTCATGATCGAAAGGGCAAGATCCCGGATACAGGCAGCCGAAATGAGCTTCCTCCGCAGGGTGGCTGGGCACACCCTTAGAGATAGGGTGAAGAGCTCAGTCACCCGGGAGGAGCTCAGAGTAGAACCGCTGCTCCTCCACATCGAGAGGAGCCAGCTGAGGTGGCTCAGGCATCTGTTTCGGATGCCTCCTGGGCGCCTTCATAGGGAGGTGTTCCGGGAATGCCCCACCGGGAGGAGGCCTCGGGGAAGACCCAGGACATGCTGGAGGGACTATGTCTCTTGGCTGGCCTGATAACGCCTCGGCATCCACCTGGAAGAGCTGGAGGAAGTGTTTAGGGAGAGGGAAGTCGGGGCATCTTTGCTTAAACTGCTGCCCCCGCAACCCGGTTCCGGATAAGAGGAGGAAAATGGATGGATGGATTCTAATTGGAGTGTATATAAGACTACAGGCCCATGCTAGCGCACTACAGCTCCTGGCCGTACTGATAACTAACGTGAGCTAGAACATCCCGACTCCCCACTCATTGTTCTAGGTGACTTTAAAAGAGAAAATCTCGCCCACGAACTGCCCAAATACAGGCAGCACATCACCTGTCCCACTAGGGACAAAATCACCCCCGCGACCCGGTTCTGGATAAGCGGACGAAAATGGATGGATGGATTCTATTTGGAGTGTATATAAGACTGCAGGCCCATGCTAGCGCACTACAGCTCCTGGCGTACTGATAACTAACGTGGAGCTAGAACATCCCGACTCTCCACTCATTGTTCTAGGTGACTTTAAAAGAGCAAATCATGCCCAGGAACTGCCCAAATACAGGCAGCACATCACCTGTCCCACTAGGGACAAAATCACACTGGACCACTGCTACACAGCAAAAAAAGACACCCATCACTTTGTCCTCATCCTAGTCCCCCCAAAAACCCCCATGTGGACTGAATGACTACTACGGGGGGCGACAGTGGTGCGGTGAGTAGAGCAGTTGTCTCCCAATTGGATGGTTGAAGGTTTGAATCTCAGTGCCTGCAGTCCACATGTTGAAGTGTCCCTGGGCAAGACACTAAACCCCCCAAGTTGCCCATGATGGCGGCGCATATGCACGTAGTGGCCCAGGGCCCTCGGCTCCAAACAAAATTTCATTGTACGTGTCACAATGTTACAATGACAATAAAATAAAGCTTCTTCTACAGACCTGTGACCCTGACATCTGTAGTTATGAAGTCCTTTGAAAGACTGGTGTCGGCCCACCTGTTGGCATCACCTCGACTCCCCAGGGACCTATGCACGGGCCCTCTTTGTGGACTTCAGCTCAGCATTCAACACCATCATCCTGGACATCCTCCACTCCAAACTGACCCAGCTCACTGTGCCTGCTCCCACCTGTGAGTGGATTACTAGCTTTCTGACAGACAGGAAGCAGCAGGTGAGGCTGGGAAAAAATACATCCAGCACCCAGACAATCAGCACAGGCGCTCCCTAGGGATATGTGCTCTCCCTCTGCTGTTTTCACTCTACACCAGTGACTACATCTCTAAGGACCCCTCTGTTGGGCTACTTAAGTTTGCTGATGATACAACGGTCATTGCTTTCATCCAAGACAGTGACGAGTCAGTCTACAGACAGGAGGTTGAGCAGCAGATCCTGTAGTGTAGCTGCAACAACCTGGAGCTGAACATGCTCAAAACAGTGGAGATGACATTGGACTTCAGGAAGAGCCCCCCCACATTACCCCCCCTCACCATACTTAGCAGCACTGTATCAGTAGTAAAGTCCTACAAGTTCCTGGGCTCCACTTTCTCCTAGGACCTGAAGTGGACATCCAACATCAGGACCATCATCAAGAAGGCACAGCAGAGGATGTACTTCCTGTACCAGCTCAGGAAGTTCAACCTGCCCCAGGAGCTGCTGATACAGTTCTACAGAGGAATCATCAAGTCTGTCCTCTGCACCTCCATCACTGTCTGGTTTTGCTCTGCAACCAAGCAGGACAGGAACAGACTCCAGCAGACAGTCAGGACTGCGGAAAAGATAATTGGTGCAAGCCTGCCCTCCATGGAGCACCTGTACACCTCACGGGTCCGAAGGAGGACGGAGAACATTTCTGGAGAACCCTCACACCTGGAACACAATCTGTTTGAATTCCTCCCCTCTGGACGGCATTACAGGTCACTGTATGCCAAGACAACCAGGCACAAGGATAGTTTCTTCCCTCGGGCCATCACTCTGATGAACACTTGACCCATGACAGTATGACTGGACAATAATACCTGTAAATATATACCTTGAATCCAGACTGTGTATATAATACTTTATTTTTACTCCTAAGGCACATTCCTTTGCTTGATTGCACATCACTTCTTTGCTTCTGTTTTGAGTCTTATATTGGTTACTTGCTGCCTGTCATTGCTGCCTTACATAAGGCCATGTACATACACATTGAGAGCTGCTGTACCAGAGTCAAATTCCTCGTGTCCAACACACCTGGCCTGTAAAGCTGATTCTGATCTTACCCTGCAAAAATTTATTTCATGGCCAATCCCCTTAGAAAGACATCTGCCCTCTTCAGCAGTGAAATGTGAAGACAGTTATTGAAAACACATACACCTGTCAGTTTAGTGGAGAGCTATTACTTATAAATCCTATATTTGTTGTTTGTCTCTAAATGTCACCCTGTGATAGACTGGTGGCCTGCCCAGGGTATACCTCACCTCTTGCCCAGTGTCAGCCGGGATTGGCTCCAGTCCCCCCACAACCCTCATTAGGATAAGTGATACAGATAATGGATGGATGGATATGTATATGTTTTATTTGTATAAATATCTAAAACACACATGTATGAGTGAATTAGAACTTTAAGGTATTTTTTATAAAGAAAAATCAAATACATTTTCGTTGGATTTGCAGAATTATGGTAAGTTAGGGTTTCCAACAACTGCCAGCATGGTCTGCTGCAACAAACTATAGAAGAAAGATCATATCTAAAGGTATAATCCATAGATAAATGGAACTGGCAGTCAATCATAATATTTTACCACTCATGCTCTAAAATTTTTAAATTAGGATATTACCTTCATTCCATGCTTTCTAAAGGCCCTTCCCCTGTTGGGCCCCGGTTGTTCTACATCTAACTTCACAACAACCCACAACCCACAAATACAACAGTGCAGTAATGGATTTTCAAACCTCAACTCATGAGGATTCTTTCAAGTACACTGTAAAACTGTAGTTTTACTAGAATTTTTACAAAATTTTCCAGTACTTCTAAAATACATAGTAATACCATTTTAAATTAAGCTATTGTTGATATTTTTCATGATAAGAAATTATGTAAACCATGATAAAGGTGGGTACTGAATTTAGTATCTACCCTGGTACACTTAATAGTGAATAGAATGTTTGGAAGCGGATTTGCATCCTTTTTTTTTGTCTCTTTAGCACAAATAAGTGCATCTCTAAGTTTCTCATGTCAAATGAAGAACTGACTCTTGTAAAGTTATTATGAATGTCCTCTAACATTACTTAATGTAATCTGAAATTAGCAGCATATTATTGTATATATACATTTAATTATTTCCATCCATCCATTTTCTACCGTTTCAGCTCCTCTGGCAGGATTCCAAGGCGTTCCCAGGCCAGATGAAATATATAATCTCTCCAGTATATTCTGGGTCTGCCCCAGGGTCTCCTACCAGATGGACATGCTCGGAAGACCTCCAAAGGAAGGTGCCCTGGAGGCATCCTGATAAGATGCCCAACCACTTCAACTGGCTTCTTTTGATGTGAAGGAGCAGTGGAGTCCCTTCAGGATGTCCAAGTTCTGCACCCTATATCTAAGGATAAGTCCGAAGGAAACTTATTTTGGCTGCTTGTATTCACAGTCTTATTCTTTCAGTCACTATCCACAGCCCATGACCATAGTTGAGGGACGGAGCATAGATTGACTGGTAAATTGAGAGCTTTGCCTCTCGGGCCAGGTCCTTCTTCACCACAACAGACTGATTACTGCTGATGCTGCCCCAACCGCCTCTCAGTCTCACATTCAATTTTACCCTCACTTGTGAACAAGACCCTGAGATGCTTTAACTCCTTTACTTGGGGCAGTGACACTCCCAACCCAGAGGGAGCAATCCACCATTTTCTGGCAGAGCACTATGGCCTCATCACTCAGCTGCAAACCATCCCAGTGCATGCTGGAGGTCACGATCTGATGAAGCCAGCAAAACCACATTATCAGCAAATAGCAGAGATACAATTCTGAGGTCCCCAAACCGGACACTTTCCTCCCCCTGGCTGTGTCTTGAGATCATGTCCATGAAGACCACAAACAGAATCAGTGATAAAGGACAACCCTGGCGAAGGTCAACACAAACAAAGTATGTGTTTGACGTCTTGCCAAGTATACAGACACAGCTTTCACTGTTATTATACAAGGACCGGATGGCTCGTACCAACAGCTCCGGTGCGCCGTACTCCCAAAGTACCCCCACAAGATCCTATGGGGGACCCAGCCGTAAGCCTTCTCCAAGTCCACAAAACATATGTAGACTAGGTGAGCAAACTCCCAGGATCCCTCCAGCAACTTATATATACATCTGGTAGGAAAAATCCATTGGCATCAAAGGATTAATTTTTTAACATAAAAAAACTACCAGAAATTACCAGAGTACTGCATTTTCAGAGGTTTTGTGTGTGTGTGTAATTTTACAGAAATCACAATGACACTTAAAGCAGCGTTCTAAATAAATACCGCAGAATAAATTTACCTGAATGTGAGAAATGATTTGATAAAAACTAGAAACATTTTTTCACACATCCAAGTAATATAGTAGTGGAAAGTGGAAACTAAGTACACTGACTCAAGTACTGTACTTAAGTATAGTTTTGAGGTATTTTATGCTCCTTTACTGTATACTTCTACTCAACTAATGTTAAAGCATTAGTAATTCACTGAGTTTGCTTTAACCAAACAAATAACCACCTTCTAATTCAGAGTCTCACTTATACACAAATCTACTATGTACTTCTCCACCTCTTAAAGTAGGAGATACCAATGATTATTGATGCATGTTCTCTTCTCTCCACTTCCTCTCACACTTCTAACACCTCCAAGTGTGTCATGAGACATTGGAGGCCTAAGTCCTGCTGAGCTAATCTGTCTACTGCTTCCAGAAGGGGTCCCAATTTCAGTATGGGCTTGTACATACTGACACACCATCTCTTTCTTTTTTCATCTCTCTCTCCTTCACACACACACACACACACACACATTTCCCTCTGAAAGCTACAGTCCTGATTGATGGAGTCAGCTGGGTTTAGTATATCAAAAGGTGAAAAACCCCATTCCAAGCTAGCGAGTAGGGATCTCCCCATTTGTCTCTCTGCCCTCCCATTCCTTTAATAAGGTCTGTAGGTTCTTTAAGTATCACAAGGACATGGGAGAGGTGCCCCTGAAGAAAGGCGAGGTTCATAAAGAAAGGAAAGCCACACTGAACATTTGGACACCTTCACTCTTAAACTGACATTTTTGGAATATTTTGGAATAAGGGAAACATATTTCAGTGGGAAAAATACAACTTGTGCATGTGTGCTGTCCTTCTTGGCACCCTACATACAACATTTTCTCAGGCCTTGCACTTGCGCTGGTGTATTAGTTGCAAGACACCCATCTGTTCCGGGTTGCAAGCGAGAGCAGACGTCTTTACTGCTCCTCTTGTCTGTTCTACGATTTTTCACATCTTCTACATTTTCAAGTCTTTGAACAAATTCTACAACTATTAAAATGCCTCCAAGAGGGAAAAGAGCTAATAAATCAGAAGCGAATGAGGATGTTGAAGCAGAAGAGGATTATATTTCAGCGGCGCAAGTAACAGA
>NW_018128362.1:211178-245844 GCF_001952655.1 Monopterus albus
ATACTGCAAGCTTTGGTGTCGATCCGATACCAAGTAAATACTGGACCAGTATCGCCGATATCGATATCAATACCGGTACTTTTTGACAATTAATGCATTACCAAATATAAATACATTTTCATGACTTTCAGGTGTTTTGTGTTTTGTTTTAAATTGTATTATTAATTTAATAAAACCCAGACAAAGTTCAACAGTAAATAGAAAGAACTTTATTGTGGCGACCCTGACCGGTCGCAAATGTTCATGTGTTCTGTTCTGGCCAATGTGGGATGGGGGGAGGAACAGGTGCGGGAGGAGATAAAAGGGATGGCAGGTGGGCGTTTTGTTTAGACTCTGTTGGCGCGGGACACGGGATGCCCAGAGGGAATGTTGTCACCGTTTTCTGTTCGTTATTTCATTTTCTCCTGAGAGCACACGGTGCCAGGTAAATCCGTTATGTTGTATTCTTTGTTTTAATAAAACCCAAAAAGACAACGAAGGTGTTCTCCTCCTTGTTGAACCAGGTGCCGGCACACAGCTGGCTAGTTAGCTGCCTCAGTGTAGGACAGGCTCGGCCAGCTCCTCTCGACCTAGCTAGCGGTCGTCACAGTATATTACTTGTGTGGTATAGAAGATAATTATTTAAGAATGTAATTATGTAAGAATGTTAACACTCTGTTATAATTTTTTTAGTATATTACTTGTGTGGTGTAGAAGAAATTATTTATGTAGAGATACTGCTTGCAAACCAATGATGGTAAGATGATGTCATGGGGTAGGACTGAATAAGTCTGACTTCTTCCTACTCCATTCAAGCATGTACTAGGTATAAGAAAATTGATATTGGATTAGCATTTGTTGGATATGTGTAAAATTATGTGTGTTGACATATCAACTGTCTTTACATGCTTGAAAGAATAAATCAAATAAAAAAAAAATCAAATCAAATCAAATATAGAGTGACCTTCTCATATACGTACCGACCTAAATAGCTGAAACAGTCTTTCAGGATGTGAGCTAATGGGCAGTTTTAACATGCAAAGGCCACTTTATTAACACAAAATATTAAAATAGATTACAGTCTCTCAGAGGGTGTTGCTGGCATTCATGAAACAGTGTATTAAAAGTTAATGTGCTAATTCCCTAGAGTCAGAGCCAGTTTATTTAAGAAAAATGTTCAGGGAGGAAGTCATGCTGAGGTAGAAAATAGGATTATAATCCTAAAAAACTGCAGTGTAGCCAAATGTCAAGGATAAGGGTAAAAACTCAGAATTTGGAACTTTTCCACAAAACATGCACACACTCCCAAAATGCTCAATCTCTTGTCGCAGTTTGTCATAATAGTTAATATGAAACATTTTTCACAACCAGCAGGTTTCCACACAAAGGCCGGTTTGTTGTGTTTACTCAGTTTATTAAAATAGCCGCTGTGCTAAAGTAATCAAACCCCTCTGTTCACCTTCTAAACCAAAGTAGTCACTTTTTAATATGCACCACCAGTGTAAAACCAACAAGCCACTTCTCAGCTTCCCTCAGTAGCTGCACTTTAAAACAACAGACAGAGACAGTGTAGCATGTAGCCACATCTCCCAGATAGATCCCTTTTAAAAGGTTTTCATTTTTCTACTGTGCCTCTCATTGAAAAATGCCCTCTTTCCATGAAATGTCTCTCAGGGTTTGCGTCACTCACATGTGGCTGAAATTTCTTTAAAAAACCCAAATACATAGACTTTGTTTAGCAGAGGGAGAGTGAGAGAACAGAAAAAGGGCCAATAATGTTGGTGCTGTGTTGGCCAAGGCCTCATTTTTTTGCCATGTGAAGCTTTATCTTCCTCCCTCATCAGGTGAGGTCTGCTCTGGGTTGTTATTGCTGACCTCTGAGACCCCCAGCCACAGAACAGAAGGCTTGTAACTCTTCTATAATTTGCAGATTGTGTATATCATGTTTTAGCTGTGTACACATACATTTTATCCAAGGCTTAGTTATTATCATTCCTTGTAAGGGACTGACTGGCTTTTGAGACTGAACCCTTTCTTGTACACATTTTTCAGTATTGTAAAAACATCTACGCCGGTGATTAATCCCATTGTTTCCAGATGACTAAAATAAAAGCCCACCTCTTGTCCCCCTGTGTGGAGAAATGAGGGAAAATATCCGTGTTCTGCTAGACCCCAAAACTAACCTGACATTCATAATATCCACAAAATAAATGGTCCACTCCCTCTGAACTCTAGGGGAGTCGACAGTGTAACATAATCTCCATTCAAAGAGTCAGACACACAGGCCTTTGCTCTGTCCCTCAGCGGTGCCCTCCCACTCGACTCCAACAAATGACACACTCTCACAGAGGCGCTGTAGTAAAAGTGAAAAAATATTTTCCACAGTGCTGAACTATTTCTTTAAATAGTGTTGGCAGTAAATACCATTTAATAGAGACTTCAAGAATAAATTACATTACTTCCACTCAATACCCATGGATCCTTATAGATTACCCGGCACTCATGAGGTCTTAATGTTGCACAACATCTAATCAAGTTAAGTCAAACCTAAATTTGTTTGTATAGCCCATTGTCACAAACGTGGGGGGTGGGGGGGGCAAATGAAAGACACATCAAAGTACAACAGAGGAGCACTTCCCCTTAAAGACAGACAGACATGCAATAGTTGTGCTAACAGTTTATACAGTATATGTTTATAATATGCAAAAGAGCACTGTATATGGCAAACATGATCCTGTAGGATGAGTCAGCTTCCAGGAGCCTCCAACAGACCTGAGCCACAGCCTCCCCCTCCAGATAATGACCTGGTGGGAGGAGGAAGTAGTCTATACAAACACATAAGAGGCAAAACCAAAACACATCATTTTGCACATATAGGGGAAGGAAACAAACACATTAGAGTGAGAGAAAGAACAAAGGGAATGAACAAATGAGCAACAAATAAAATGAGGGGGAGAGGGAAAAATAACAGGCCGGGACTCCTCCAGATCCAGCTAGAGGAGAGAGTGGCCCAAGGATGACCGATGGTCCAGCACAGAGACCCTGAGAGACAGAGAGCAGGGAGTAGAAGACAGACAGGGACACAGCTTTGGATGCTCATGTGCTCGAGGCAACAAACAAACAGGGTTAGCAATATGCAGAACTGACTCAAGGTTCAGTCAAAAGAAAGGAGAACATGGTTTGAGTCAAAAATAAAAATAATTTATTAAACTACATAAATCAATCAAAGTTATATAGGCAGCAGTGATATCAGTTATGTAAATAAGCGCATGAATGCGTGAGAAATGTTATGTGCTGAAAACAAAATCAACTAGGCAATCAGCTGATAGGATCCAGCTTTAAAGGTTTTGCAGGCTAACAGCCTAGGTCAGGGGTGTCCAAACTTTTTGCAAAGAGGGCCAGATTTGGTGAGGTGAAAATGTACGGGGCCGACCATTCAGCCTGACATTCTTTGAACCATTAACATTAAATGCAAATGAACTATTTTATGAAATTTTTATAGCAAATGGCATACTTTTCACTTCTTCACACAGAACACAAATAAATCTAAAGTTTTAACCAAAATCACTCTGCCTTTCATACTGTATTTGAAGACCACATAAAATGAAGAAAAAGACTGTCTGGAAAAAAAACTTTGGGGAAGATTAAACATATCTAGGTTAATTTGAAACATTACATATTATTCACTATTAAATGCTCACTGTAAACTTCTAAATTCAAATCATGTGAACAGGAAAATAACACTAACACTTATCTTATCCAGAAGTACAAAACACTGAGGACCATATGCATCCGTGGATCACTCATTCTTTCGTTTTTCAATTGACCATCAAAAATATTGGATATCAAAAACGGAAAAGGCGGTGTTTTTCATTATTTCAATTTTAGACTCGGATCAAAAATATGAAATGGATAAATGGGCTGCCAGACCGAATTTGATTTTAATATTTAATTTGTTGGGTTTACGAAACCCGGTTTGATTGTCAATTGAAAAACAAAAGAACAAATGATTCACGGATTGAAAAAAACTCAGTGCATATTCAAAACAGCGGGTTTGGTCATCAAAAGCCGAATTTGATTTTAATATTTAATTTGTTGGGTTTACGAAACCCGGTTTGATTGTCAATTGAAAAACAAAAGAACAAATGATTCACGGATTGAAAAAAACTCAGTGCATATTCAAAACAGCGGGTTTGGTCATCAAAAGAAATCAATTCACTGAGATTTTAGAATTTATTCAGCTCAGAAGCCTAAACAAATAACTTGCCTGCGCTAATGTGAAGAGTGATACTGAGATCTCGACTGCAGTAAATAGGCCAGGTCTGGCTCAAAAACAGTGGTTTTGATGCACAAGATGTCACGCAGGTCACTTAGTCTTGTCCTCACATGGTTCTTGTTAATGTTAATAACCGAGAATGTCTTCTCGCACAAGTATGTCAAGCTAAACAAGCTTAGCATTAGCTTAGCAAATGTTTGAATCTCTTGGAACCTGCCTTTATCCAGCTGGCGGTAAAAGTTGACAAGAGGGAGCTGTTGGTGCCGACTGCAACACTCAGCGTCACACTGCAGCTCAATGAGCTCCAGCTGCATTTAAGAAATGGGCTGGAAAGGATCACACAAGTGTTACGCGGTGAGAGTGCAGCCACAGGTCTACTGCCATCTTCTGGCGAAATATAAAATAGCTTTTTTGTACACATGTATTTTATACTGTGGTCAACAGAGCTGACAGGCCACATATTGATTTTATGACAGAGGCTGCGAGCCGGTGGAAATTTGAACACGGGCTGCAATTGGCCCGCGGGCTGGACTTTAGACATGCCTGGCCTAGGTGAACCTCCTCTCACTGATGATCAGTTGGCTGGTTACTTCCTGAAACTGGAGGAGAACAAAGACCAAACCAACCAGCAAAGCAGAGAAATAAAAATCTAACTGATTCTTCACACTGTTAGTGTAATTTTAATTTTCTCCTTTTTCCGTTCACTCTGGAAAATCATCTTCAGCAAGGCACACAAAGCCTGTCTTCACTGTGGAGTGGAAGGAAGCTGTGGGAGACTGGCATACCAAGGCACTCCACTTCAAAAAATCTGAACAGAAAGTCATTATAATGGCCACTGAGGTGCTGGCATATTATTTACAGTTTCTGTGAACATGCTGGTGCCTAGATGTTTATTTTAGGAGGCACTGCCTGCACCATCTTGGCCCAAAATTGGATAGATCAGGCTCCATCAGGGTCCCACTACACCATGCACTATCAGATGATGCTGTCATGGTTACAGCTTTCCAGGATTACATGACCCCAAAACTAGTGCTACATCAATTTTTTGTCACAGCACCTTCCGGTGATGAACCAATTCTTTGTGATACCACTTTTAATAATGTTCTGTGTTTTGTTCTCTAGTCATGAGTTCCGATTGTTAGGGCAGAGACACACCAAGCCAACATCAAAGAGCCAGTGGCGACAAAGGTCAACTGCTGTGTCACTTTGTGTCGCCTTTGTCTGGTTTAGTTGGGTCAAAAAAGTTGCCCTTGAGCACACATTACAGACCACAGCCAATGGCTACCTAGAATAGAACATACAGTTTGTGCCTGTGCGAGAGAAATGACCTTCCCTACCAGTGGTGGTATTATCTGTATTTGTCATTCAGAAAGGGAAAGACCACTGAAACACAAACTCTAAACAAAGCAGCTCTTGCTCACCACAGATGGTTTATAGCTGCTTCTAAATGAGAATATGGTTGATATGAAGTTATAAATGGCACTGGTGTTCTCTGCCCTTGGCCTTTTGGTTGTTGAAGAAGAAAGGAGGTCATGGAGCTCTTCTGCCTCTTCAAGTGCTGTGACAGGAGCATTAACTCCTTACATTGTCCCACAGACATCCTGAAGTAGGTCCAAAAACAACTGGGGTACAGCGACAACCCCAGCACCAAGGAGTCAAACTTCCCAAGAACTTTAGAACTTCATATTCCATATTCATATTGCATTTGGTGTGAATATTTGTGGTGCATTCAAATTGCCTCAAAAAAAGTTGCTATTTGGTCTTATTTAGTTGCATCACTCTTGGTGTGAAAAAAACCTTTAGTCTGTCTTTATTCATCCAATTCATCCTCCTTTCCTCACTAGATTTTCTTCCCAATGGTTCCAACATGGAGAGAGGAGATTGCAGGAGAGAGGTGAGTTCCTTTCATTGAAGTTGGGCACCTACAAAAGGTGTTGCAACTCCTCAGGTGCAGATCCTGTATCCCTTAAATAGACAGATTTCCCTGTTCTGACAACAATATTCCAAGTACTCCTGCAACCCCCTAGACCCAATCTGTATCTTTCAACTAAGCATCAGCCTTATAATTTTTTTGGATCTTGTAATTAAAACCAGCCAGGCTGCAACAGAAAACAATTGTTTGGGTTGTACAGGGCCAAAGGGCACATTGAGTTTGAACCTCCTTTTGTGGGAAGGTACTGGCCCCAGATGAACAATGCACAGGCTCCATGTAGGCTGAAAAGATCAGTGGAAGAGGATGTTGAGTGGTGTTACATTAAATCAATGCTGTGTGAAGAGTGAAGAATTAGAGAAGGTGTGAAGTCAGGATAAGAATCCAATGGGCAAAAAGCATTTTGAATTCTCCCTGAACTGTGTTGTTAAATGGGCCAATAAAGCTTTTGTGTGACCATAGTGGTCACACTGTATCATTAAAAAAAATCTAAAGTGATGACTCATGCAAAAGTGTTAAACAAAGCAATGAAGCCAGCACAGGAAGTTACAGGGTACTCTCAGCTAAATAGCACTTGTGTCACTAACTTTTTCCAAATGGGAAAACTTTGAAGGAAAACAAAAATGCACTTATTCTTAACTTAAACCTTTCAGGAAATTTTACGAGATTCTTAACAGACTCCATTTTGTGCTATAGCACCCTCATATTCTTTAAGTACTAGTGTGTAAACAACCCAACTGTCTTTGGGTCTTGTTCACTTCATTTAAACTTGACATTTATTAGCTTGGTTTACCTTTTCATTAGGGCTTTTAGCTCCATTAGTCTTAAGTTACCTCTTCGTATGTCTGAGAGTGTTTATCTGACTATGTTGACTAGGACAGACAGAGCACAGTATAGGGAGAGGGGGCAGATGAGACACAACGTGCTAAAACTAGTCACTCTGCAGTCTATCAGTGACAAGCCATCCAGTATGAAATGTCATAATAAGCCTTTTGGTGTTGACACACTCACTATCCACCTCTCTCATCAGCTCCAGTCTCTACAAAAACTGGCTTTGTTTTTTCATCTCCTCTAATTTTAATCTGCCAAATGGATGTGAACTCAAGTGTATGTAGATATTTGTGCGGGGGAGAAAAACAAAAAATAGGTGGAGGACACACTGGAGACCCCCCTCGGGGGAATTTCTTCCCCATCTGAGCACTTTACAGGATTATTTAGGCAAACTTTCATCTCTGTTACTGGGGCTAGGAGCTTGCAGAGTGCTCTGACCTTACGACCCATGCCCCTGTTCCTCTCTCTCCTTGGAAAAAGAAATCCAACATGTGTCAATACTAACTACAGTCTCATAAGTATCATTCCAGCTAAGCTCAACACCAGGTTTGTCCCACAGTCAAAAGAAGGAGTAAAAACCCAAGGTCAAGTTTGCACAATGGCCTTTTTCAGGGAGGTTAAAAGAAGAGCTTCTGCTGAGCTGGGGAAGTGTCTCTCTGTGGGAGCTTATGTTTGATGATAGCAGGATGCTAGTGTCAATAATTCTTCCTTTTCTGAGATCAGAGAATTTGCAAGACTTGCATGTGAAAAATACTTTTCTATGTATGGCCTCATGTAGACTTTGTAGAAGGTTAAATTCACACAAATGTTGCACTAACTTGTAATATGGATGTAATCAAGTCAGGATTAACTTGGCTGAAAACCAAACATCAGATTTATACAGTTTGATAAATTCTATGTAACCATCTGTTCATTAAAGTGAAATTTTGATTAAATGTCTCCCAATTCCTATGGAGAAGCATAGTCAACTAATGACCTGGCTAAATGTTAGAGATCAGCATGCAGCCCCTTCACCTCTGTCTTCCCCCATCCTTATGAAAGAATTTAACTGTATCTTGGCTGGGCCTTTCATTATGTGTATCAGATATTGAATTGGTGTGGGAAGATGAGGGGTGGTGGGAGGGTCCTAGCAGATCAAGTCAGGGGGGCGCCAATGCACTGGAGCAAGAATAGACAGGTTAGGGCTGTCCTATCTAGGTGAAAGGCTCATGCTCCAAAAGAACCTGGTTGTAGCCTATGATGTGTCATCAGACTGCATCTAAAGCCAAAAGTATTTCCAATTGTTTTAGATGATCAACCTGAACGTGTGGTGAAAAACCTGCCATCACAGTGTCATACAGTGTCAATACATAACACCCCGACTCCAAGATTCCTTTGCACGTCTTTTTTATGCAGGCAAAAGAGCTTTGTGATGAATGCAGAAAGAGGGTGCTTACTTTCACACTTCTGCACAGCAGACTAGTTGCTGTGAGAAGCAGGCTTTCACACTAAAATCATCCCCATGTAAAAAAAAAAAAAGAGATCTAAAGGTGCCAGGACCACAGGGGAAAACTCAACTTGATGTCAGTGTCTTTTGATGCAGTGTAGTGACAACCGAGGAAGAGCCAATTGCTCTTGTTCTGATGGTGCAGAAACAGAAAAATAGATTCTACTACTCTGCTCAATTAATAGTATGGGGTTCTCTTCCAGGTACTGTTGCAGTTAGCAATTAGTTCTCAAAGCTCAGGAGTACATTCTGGAGTAAAATCTGTTTCCCAGATAATTGTTTTCCCTTACTTTATGTAAAGTAACCTTCACCCCAACAACTAACTAGTTACTTTTGCCTGTCACATTCAGCTTTTCCTGATTTCTTCTTCTATAGCAGTCGTGCTGCTGCTGTAGATTTATCCACAGTTGTGTCAGACAGCAATGGCAACTCGCACACAGAGATCAGGTGCAGGTTGCTGCTGAGTGCCACCTACTGTATGTGGTTAAACAGAAGATGTACACTCTATCAAGTTCCTCTGCCACACTAACCAATCACTAGGGTCAGTTACTACAATTACATGTTATTTGGATGGGATGGTCTAGTGGAGTTCTCATATTTTGATAAAGTTTCCAAATATGTCATGCAGAATTGTGGACATATATGCAGCAATAAAACACTGTTTCCCTCAGTATGGCAGCAGCTAAATGGGGAATATAAATGGGTTCAAATAGCATAATATGATTTCATTCAGAAAGCCTGGGAACTTTGTCATGCTGGGTTTTTTATTACATCTCTGGTTTAGACCAGTGGTTGAAATGAATTTCAGGGTATTATTATTATTAGAGTGTTAGTAGTGTGGAGTTGATAGCCAAAAGTTATACAGTGCATTGTTCAGGTTTAGTCATGATATAGTCGTTGTGCAGACTAATTCTGATCAGTATCACAAATCAACAAACTGTGCCCACTGTTCAGCTGACTGTCTCTTTTTTCCAAACACTACACCCAAGAATAGTAGAACAGGAAAATAATCATCATCCTTATGTAGCTGTTTCATAGTAAATGAAATAATGAGAGCACAATGTGAGAGTACATAACTGGGAGCTGGACTCAGACTTGGCCCTGTTGCCAGGATACCAGGTCACCCCTATAGGCAGCAGTGTTCACTGGCCAGGCTGTAGTTGGGAAAGAGAGAAGGGGGAGGTAGCACACGAGTGCTGATCAAAGTTTAGCCAGTGCCCTGCTGCTCTCCTAATAAATTCCTGCGCCTCTGGGCTCTCAGTGCCAGCCTTGTTTCAATAAGTCTCTCTTATTGTGCATACAGCCAGGGGTCTTTGAGCCAAGCCATTCACTATGGGCTTCCCACAGAATTACCTATCTAAATATTGTATATGGTGTGAAAAGGCCTCTGCTACATTTGTGTGACTGTGTGGGTTTGAACTTGTGTGAGAGGCAATTGGTGATTCTGTTAAATGAACCAGAGCTGAAGAGGATCAACATATTGAAGGGCTCACCTCAGCTTAGTGCTAAATAGGCCGCTTCTCCTTTCTTCCGGTGGTTGGGCTACACTATATAAAAACACATTTCCAGAGTCATTTTGTACTGCACAGAGGTCAAATTGTTAGTTATCTTCATGTCTAACTCCTGAAAGCAAGCCGGTGTTTTTTTTCCAAAATGTTGGAATATTCCTTTAAGTTTCCCCAAAGTGTATTGAGTAACCTGTCATTGAATCAGAATCAGAATCTGCTTTACTGGCCAGGTGTGTAAGGCACACGAGAAATTTGACTCTGGTACATCGGCTCTCAGTGTGCATGTACATATCCCTATGCATGGAGCAAGTACACATTAAACCAGCATAAGGCTGTGTAATATAACAGGCTGTGTAATATACAGCCTGTTTTTGGAGCCTGTTTGTGTCTTGGAAAGTCAGTTTAGTTACCTCCTTCAGTAAGTGAGGTATTCTGCTGATGCCACAACTATCCCACAAGACTGGTGTGGAGTTGACAGGAGGTTGGACTTCTAATGTTTCTAAATGGTTGACAACACTACATACTGTATGGGTACAGACTAATACACAGTTGTGGTTCCTGCTGTCAAGCCTGATGAAAGCCAAACACTGAAGGAGTAATTTCATAAATATAACAGCAGGTGGGACATGTTGGAAATGCCTAATCTCTCCTTTACAAATGGCAGGTAATGTTCCTGACCTCCTCACCCAATCAGGGGCCTCTGCATCTGGGGAACCTCAAAATATGCAAACCATACCATCTACTCCCCTCTGTGTGTAATGTGTGTCTGCCTGAATGTGCATTTATGCATGTCTGTGTTTATAAATTGTCACATGAGGTTTCCTTTTCCCCAGACCATATTTCAGCTCTGCCACACCCAGTTGTATGAACAGTTGTATACAGCTACTTCCGATTCATGAGCAACTTGACTCTCTTACATTAGCTCTATGCTGTTATCCCCTATCTACTGTTAGAAAAATATCAGTCTTATTTTATCAGTACAGCCCCATTTTCCACACACTCTTTGTGGTGACATATTGTCACCACTGTGCCTCTTTGGTGGAATAAATCACACCATATAAGCAAGTAAGCTCAAGGTGAGGTGGGAGAGGAGATACATAGATGTTATTGAGGTTTGTGAGGATGCTGGGGGCCTGTGTGGCACACTGATCTAAGAGTGGTTGTCAAAAATAGAGGAGAGCACTAGTGTCTTAAATCAAACTATACTAAGGAAAACAAAATTAATCTTTAAAGTAGTGGTCTAACACTGCTGTAATGGGGATATAATGATGACAGGCTGAGACAGTGTGGAATATGATGTCCTTAACTATAAGGAGAGAAAACAGGAAGGAGTCTGCTGCTATAGTAACATCATGTCTTAGAGGCGGCAGGCAGAGGTGGGAGCTCAGGCGTGACAGTGATACATTGTGGGATACTGTCATGTCTGAAGAAGATCAAGAAAGATGAAAAGAACAGCAAGTGAACAAAGGGACTATACATAAAAATAAGGAGTACTGAACAAGGCAAAGAGCAACAGAGAGACAACAGAAAAACAAGACATCAAGTAGAAGGCAGAGATAAACAAGCAGACATTGTCATCTCAACACTCCCACTGTCTGCAACTGGATAGCAAAGTCTAATAACTTGTTTCAGTAAATGACTGTGTGCCCCATGAAGAGCGGGACAGAGTGTCTCCATATCCTCAGGCCACAGGGGTTACATCATTTAAGCAAGTGTCCCTCACTGAAGACATTAGTGCTCTTTGAAGATCCTGACGTCAACCACGAGGCTGCAGATAAACTCCCAATCTCTGTGTGCTAAAAGCTTCTCTTGTCTATGTCAAGGAGCAGGGAGCTGCAGGGGAGGCTGAGGGTGGCAGGAGTCCAACTGTTAGATGAGAGAGCAGAGAGAGCTTAATAAAACTGTACGGGCAGGGAGGCCCCTGTTGCAGCTCAGTCGCACATGAAAACGTACAAGAGCTACATTGGTCCACAAGCATAAAACATAGGAGTGTCACAATAAAGGTTTTTGTGTTGTATTGTTCTGTACTGCAGTCCAGCGCAAGCTGTTTTTCTTCAATAGCTTTTTTCTCATTACTGTGTGATTCAACAAACATTATCATTACTGAAGACTTCAACACTGTTATTAACACTAAAACTGAACACTCAAGACCTTCTAGTAACAGAAATATGTAATTCTATACAAACTATAAAACAATATACAGTATTATTCATTATGGACTTGGTGATGAATGAATGAATAACCATTCACTTACCCAACATGTAACAGAAATTCGGTCATAATTGGTGATCATTCTTCCATTTCCCTTACAATAAATACTCAAGCCCCAATTTAACCCTCTAAAAGACAATGCTTCAACACATCACTACTTCAAGAGTCAAATTATGATAGTTCTATAAAAAATGAGTGGGCACTCTTACTGGGTACTCTCCAGAAAATGCACCATCATTACTATGGGAAACAGATGTTATATCATATAGATAATACAGTTGCTGTTAAAAAAAAAAAAAACAGTGACAAGAAGAGGGACATGCCTTAAAGTTAAAGATAAAACAAGTGACTCATATTCAAACATGAAACCAACTGAGTCATCTTGAAACCCAGCTTTAAAGTGTCGCACACAAAAAACACAGTCCACAGGACCTTATTAATGTCTTTGATTCGCAAAAGTCAAAAGCTTAGCTAATAAAGGAAATTTATGTTGGTCTTGATCATGCCCCAATTTCTTTAACAGAGTCTGGTGAGGAGCATTTTTAAAATAGAATGGTAGTATCTGGAGAGAGGAAGCATTTAAGAATATGGAGAATAGTGGCGTTAATGGTATTACAAATGTCATAAAAAAATTGGAAAGGGTCTGTCTATATGCTGGTGGGTGGCATAATGGAGGAGCATCCAGAAGACTAATATTTTGACTAATTACTAAAATCTTTTGTATCATGCTCTGCTGCCTTTTACTGTAAGAGCTCTTAGCATGCATGCTGTCATTTCACAGTTCATGCACTGGCCAAATACACTTGCTCATGATTTTGCCAGTGAAAAGATAACCACACCTAGACTCAAGGTTTTTATTACAGACGAGGAGAAATTTCCTAATCAAACACACAGTTCTCTTTGTCCTGACAGTGGCAATGGTGAGCATGTCCTGTATCAGAAAGCCTGGGAGAAAGAGCAGGGGCTTGCTCAGCCATGATATCAGTTATGGAGGATGTGCGCAAAGTACAATGGCAGCAGATCTGCAGTTTGATTTGACCTGCCAGACATCTCATATCTGATTTTTTTTGGGGGGGGGGTTTAGGAGCTTGCATCAAAATGAATTTTGTTCATAAATAAATTTGAACATTTATTCCATTCTTTACTAATTGGAAGTCTTAAATGCTAAATAGATTCTGTGGAATGCAAACAGAAAGTTAAAAACAACAACAAGAAGTTACAGCACAAATAATTCAGTCAGGGTTTTCTTTTTACTGCCTGATATGTGAGGTGAATCAATCAAACACAGGCTAATCCTCACTCCATGTCAGTCTCAGGCAAAAGCCAGAAACAACCAGTGCTCAGGGGGTTTATCAAGGAAGAGATGACTTCTGACCCTAAGCTGACTGCAGATCCTGAGAGAGGAAAATGTCAGGGGTCATAATAGAAACTCATTTACAGCTTGCAGTGCTGTGCCACAGGAGGAGGCAGTCTCATACTGGGAATCTGTGAGCTTCTGGTAGCTGAGCAACCTGACAGAGTCCAGGCAGCAGTATCACTGCAGATACCATACCATACCATACCATACCATACCATACCATACCATACCATACTAACTTTATTTATAAAGCATTAAAACAACCAAGGTGGACCAAAGTGCTGTACATTGCAATAAACAATGTATATTAAAAACACAACCCACAAGCACAAGCAAAATCAACACCAATATAAAAACATGAATCAATAAAAATAAATAAAATATCAAAATATCAAGTTTGTTAGAAGTCTGAAGCATGTGCCTCAGACAATTTGATCTACATTGATGCTAATGTTTATTGTGAACACTACGTAGCCAATGGAGTTTTAGTAATGGTACAGAGGACTTTATCAAATAAACCAAATGGAGAAATGTGAACTATGTGTTGAGTGATGGGATAAAGTCATTAAATCAAAAGGCAGTGACTTCCTGTGCCCCTGAAGACTTTTGCAATTCAAGATCATCTGATCAGCTGAAATGTCTCATGCTCAGTGTTGATTAAAAATGTGACAGATGCCACAACTCAACTTGCAACATCAGTCATAGTTTTTTTTTCTTGCCCATAAATGAGAAATTGTGGATTTCTTTTTCTAATACTCTTGCCCTGTCCACTAATTACACTGGTTTTCCACAGAGGTCTCTAAAAACATAAACACTTCATTGCTTTTACATCACTTATCTACAGTAGCATAATGTAGACATGTACTTTGTATGGTGATCTTTTAAATTACATTTGAGAAATGCTAAAAATTTTGTTTCATTAGATGTTGTTTCTGAATGACAACCTCAAACTTATTTTAACAACTTACCAACCCCATTTACCACTTATAATAAACTAGTTTTTTTTATAAAATGAACTAAGCAATATATATTTTTGAATATGTTTGTTTCTTGAAGAATGGCATAAATAACAATAAAGCAATAGTACCTGACAAATATTTTGTTCAACACTGTCTGGCTGTACCCCTCCAGGGATATGGAGGGCCTTCTGTCTTTTCTTTGGCCAGGGTACTCTGATGTCTTCATATGAGGAACCAAGTGAGGAGAGACACTGAGCTAGAGAAAATGACTGGGGCGACACAAGGAGGAAGTCCTTGATAGATATGCCAAATGCAGAATCTCATAATCTTTCTGCAAAATCCAAAACAAGGCTTCAGTGAAGGAGTCAAATGTCTTTGGGCTGCTTTTGCAGCCAAACTTGAATTCTTGGAGGGCCAGACCCCCCCTTCCAGTGAGTTTTATGAGTGAAACGGTGTGGTGCATATTTCAGAGAAGAGTCATGGGAAGGCAACGGGTCAGTCCCCCGGAAAAGGCAAACAGTAGCAAATCCTGACAAATCTGTACACAATGAACGATGAGGGTGGTGGTTTGAGGAATCCTTGTAGGATCAAAGAAGTGCCAGGGAGGTGGTGGAGGCAGCTGCAGTCTGCTGAGCTGGATGCTGGGCAGCCAGCAGCATTACTTTTGTGAACATGGAATTTGAGAGAGTCCCTGGAGGGAGAACAAAACAGCTCATTGTCAGGGATGATGGAGAAACAATTTATGGTAAGTATGAACATAGCTCAAGCCTTCTTAGGAAATGTAAAAGTGGAAGTGTATCTTTTCAGGAGGATAGTGACTCTAACACTCTTCAGTGGAACATAGCAAATAATTTACTCAGCTGTCCAGCAGACAGCAACCTTTGCTTCTGTCCTCATACATTTCAAATCCTGGAGCTGTCTCCATCACTGGAAAGCAACACATATGATCATACACCTTTTTTATTTATTTATTTTTTTCCTCTGACCCTCTCCTCTTTGGTTGTTTAGCTGTGTAGGCTTTAATTGGAAGAGTAGCAGTAGAACTGCTATTCTTCATCTGTTTTTCTTGGCTGCATGGTCTCATGGCCTGAGGATGCATATAAGTAAAATCTGTTATTTACAATATATCACAGAGTTGTATAGACAATTGTGCAAAGATGCATTATGATACATGAAAGTAGGGCTATAATAAGAGGTCTGTGTTGTTTAAAGTGGGGTGTTTTTGTTTCAAGTGCACAGTGCCTACCGTGGTTAATAAGGAGGCAGCCATCTGTGGGACGAACTCACACTTATGGCTCTAACCGTCTGGGGCAACTTGGGGGTTCAGTGTCTTGCCCAAAGTGGACTGCAGGCCCGTGATTCGAACCTCCAACCCTCTGGTTGGGAGATGACCACTCTACCCATTGAACCACAATCACCCCCAAGTGCCACAGCTCTGGGAAAAAAAATTGTTGGCATGTCTTGTTGTGCTGGAATTGATGGCACTGACTCTTCTACTAGATGGAAGTTGCCAGTGTCATTGCAGCTGGACTTTTTATTGAAGAAAAAGAGTATGTTTGTGGCAGAGCCTCAGGTAAACAGCTGCTGAGATGTCAGTGACTGAATGTGCTGCTCTCATGCCAGGGGTGCACAGCCTCTCTGCACGACTAGCCTGTTTCAAGGCAGCACAGACAAAGCTTTGTTGACTTGGTAGAGGAGACCAAGTCCCACTCAGAATCCATATTTATATGTGACGATGAAGCAACGGAGACTTGAATGGTAATGTTTCAATTAGATTTTTAGATAAGCTGTCATAAAGAATCACCTGAATGAGTGTTCATGCATTGTACCTATGGAATTACAGTTCATTTACTGTAAAATGAACTGACCAAAACAAATTAATTCATTCTCAAAGGTTTAAACATGGTTAATCTAGGATAGCATGCATACATTAGTGCAAACAAACTTACAGTCAAACACACATCACTAAAATGTGTGTTAATATAGACATATGTACATCATCAAACATGTGCAGGCATAAACACACAGTCACGCAAAAATATGCAGATAGTTACCCTGCATCTCATCAGGTCAGAGGTCTGATGCTGAGCTTTCATCTGCTGGCTGTGCACTAAACACAAAGGCCTCTTTGTGAGCAGCTGGATTCCACTGTTGGTCCTGGGTGAGATTATAAGGTTTTGGGACACTGTTATGTTTCGCCCTCACACGGAGGTGAGGGAGCGAAAGAAAGAGGCGGACCCAGGTAGCCAACTGCGGTGCAAGCAGTGATTTATATATTTACAGTGTGGTGATCTGGCAAACTAAGTGTCCGTGGTACTGATGTATGGGGAGCAACCGGGTGTTGACCAGCAGCAGGAGGCGAGGCGTTTGGAGATGGATGGCGTGGAGAAGATGGGCCTAGCTGCATGGTGGGGTCACTCCTGGGCTGATTGGTGGTTGAGAGGTGGCTGATGCAATGACAGAGAGGTGTTGGTAATGGTAGACAGAAGATGGTGACTGTGCATCGACCTGCCTGGAAGGGCAGAATGGAGTACAGTGCGGAGGAAACAGTCCAAGGAGAGAAATAACACAGGTGCTAGTCTGAGGAGTAGAGCATACGAATAATCCAGAGCAGAAACGGGATCTAACGGTAGTGTGTAAACAGAATAAAAAAAACAAAGTCAACATCAAGAGAGTACAACGACATGAAACCTAGGGACTAGAATGAACCAGCAAGGGAAAGTGCAGCTGGTGAGAAGGGAGTGAGAAATAGGTGTGCTTGATCAGTAATCAGGGGTGGAAAGACAGAGTAAGAGAGGTGAGAGAGGCAAGCGCAGCCAAGCAAACCTGACAGACACACACAAACACTCTCACATATGCATATGCACAAATGTATACCGAGTAGTTTGTTGTAACATGCTATCACACCAACCTCCACAAAGATGAGAACAGAGTCACTTGCATGAAAGAAGTCATCTGGAGGGATGTACATTTCATGATCTGCCTAAAGCCATGAGGACTCTGTGCAGATGTCTGCATGCAACCCAAAATCTGAGTACACACACTATCTGCACTGCAAGGACACTGACTGCACAAGTACTTGAGAAGTCAACTGGATGGTCAGTTTGTGCATTATATGTATGTACTTTTTATTTCCCATCCTTCCTCTTGTTCTTGTTAAGTGTTTGCAAACACTGTTTTCTTTTTCTGACATCAGCTAAATACAGCAAAGAACCTCATCATCATGCCATCACGTCAGAAGGTCCCCATCATGTTTTTAGTGTGCATGTGAGGAACGTATCTGCATACGAATATCTAGATTGTAGTATAAATAGAAACGTGCCCATCTGACAGTAAAAGGAAACCAAGATGGGCCTTCAACATGCTGCCACATCAGTAGCTTGTGCCAATCTTGGGTGAACATTCATACTCACTGAACAATACAGACTTGATGCTGTTTGAAACTTGGCATTGTAAATCAGGCTAAGGCTATTTAGAATTTTATGTATAAGTCAATGTACTCTTTACATGAATAAATGAATATACCATAAATGTGTCATGAAGCTTTTTGGAATGAATGCCACAGGTTTGTATTGTCAGTGTTTCAGTGAACATCATAATACCATAGCACCATCTGCTGCAAAAAGTGTGAAAGGCACTGTTACCCCTTACTGAAATTTCATCATTTCACATTACTGGAAAATACATTTGCGATACATGGTATAAGAACAACTTTGAGAACATGTAATTATAAGGAGATGTGTTAAATAATAAACATCCAATGCTGCATTATCAAAAGTGTAAAGAGCTCACAGACACCCAGGAATCTAATATTGCAGATTTGATATTTACTGTATTTTTTAGCTTTTTTTCTATTGCTTATTCACACAGCAGGCTCTTAGTCTGAGCCATTTCCCCTTACTATCACAGTCAGTCATGCCATACTGGCCTTGGCATTCCAGCATTCCTATTTCTTTTGTCCCTGCCTGTTGTCTGACTTTTGCATGCTTCCTTTGTTTCGATTGTCTTGCCTGTTTGTTCCTGACCACTGCCTCTGTATTAACCGCAATTGTTGCTCTGCCCCTGCCTGCTTTGTTTTCTGTGTTGCAAATGAGAGTGAACTGTTTTGATCTTTTGTTCCTGTAGTTGTGTATTTTTCATCATATCTTAGTCCTGGCCACAGAATATTCAAGGAAAACAAGGAGAGAGGACTCAAGGAGACATGTTATTAACAAGGTGAGATGCTCAGTCTTCCAATACCTCATTTGAAATGTCCAGTCACCAACTGATTTCCAAAAAAGGGACATGTCTACCCATAAAAGACTTCTTTTGAAGGATGCTCTTGTTTATCCTAACTCATGGTTCCTTCAGTAGCCTCCTCACTCCTCAGAGCAGATAAGAATCCTTGGATGTCCTCAATCTTCAGAGTCAAGGACCAAGGAATGAGCGCATAGAGACTTGTGGTGTACCCTTTGTTTAATTCACTCTATTGTTAGAAATAACCCAGTTATTTTGTTGGAAGCGCAAGAAGTGAAGACAGGAGAGGACTGTTTAAAATCAACAGGAAGTTTACTCAAAGTCTGGGCACAGGTGAAGTTACACAGCGCTGGGGTCAGAGAGACAGAGCTCATGCAGAAAATCCATTCTCTGAGCCCTGAGTTATGTTTTCACATTACATTTATCTTCTTGGGCTAGGTCCGCCCTGGACAGAGGTACAACATTTCACACTTTGTAATCCTATTGGCCATTTGGCGTGAGCAGGCCAACGCCTGCGCCTGCTTGCTGAAATGTGATCTAAACCAGGTGTGTGTGTGTGTGTGTGTGTGTGTGTGATTTTCAGTCGGCAACTTGATCAATGAACACTGAACAATTGGTTGTCTGCACTGCAGACCCCCTGTTTGTGTAATCCTATTGCAGGACAAAGCAGGACCTAGTGAGTATGCTAAATGGGACAGGTGGTCATGTCAGGTTGCAGGCCCCCTGTCTCTACAAGATACTACATGACAAAGCAGAACTTGGAATATGCTAAGCGGGTCTAGGGGAAGGTTCAAAACGGGCCAACAGGTCTTTGTTAAAATGTAAAACAGGGCCGTCTGGTTACTTGAAGATACAGACATCCGGTCTCTACAGAATTTGCAGCATACAGTTCCAAAGTTTCACTCAGTAGAATATAGCAGTCATCAATACAGTTTTAATATATATAAGCAATGAAAATAAAGGTATTATTGCTTTTCTTTTCTCTCTCCTCTATCCGCTCACCCCAACCAGCCACCTCATTAACAGCCATGAAGTTACCCTCAGCCACCTCATTTTAGCAAATAACAAAGCATCCACTCCTAAATGGGTATTTAGCTTGCCATGCTAATTAGCTAACTACTTAACCATGTAATAACCAGTGTGTTGCCTGAGCTAACATATAAACCAACAAATGGCATAGAACCATAAATGGCATGAGCCTCATTTTAGCAAGAAAACATCTTTCACTTCACTTTAAAGCATAGAGTAACAAGGTCACATGACAAGTTCTGCACTTATCACCTTTCTTCTAGCCCACATCCATAGACTGGATGTTCTTCAGTGCTACATAATTGTCATGGCACCGTGGTGATGGATTTGATGGATTTGCTCAATTCAATTCCATTTTATTTGTATAGTGCCAAATCACAACAAAAGTCATCTCAGGACACTTTACAAAGTAGGATCTAGACCTTACTATAATTATAATTATAGAGGAAAACCCAACAAATCCCCCTTGAGCAAGCACTTGGTGATAGCAGGGAGGAAAAACTTCCTTTAATGGAAGAAACCTCTGACAGACTCTGGCTTTTGGTGGGCAGCCTTCTGCCTCAACTGGTTGGGGTGAGCAGATAGAGGAGAGAGAAAAGAAAAGAAAAGCAACAAAACACAATAAACAATCAAACACTGGGCAACTTAATGTGGCCGGTGGCTGTTCATCAAAAACGTAGAGCTCTAGAGCCAGGGCTACCTGTAGAAAGGTACAGGGAGAGACAGAGGACACACTACGGAAGAGAGGAGACACACAGTTAGTGACATGTAATGGTGACATATAGATGCATGGAGATAGATAAGAGGAGAGGAGACAAAGGGAGAAGAGAGGTACTCAGAGCATCATGGGGCCTCTAGCAGTTGAGGCCTATAGCAGCATAACTAAGGGAAGGCTCAGGGTCACCTGATCCAACCCTAACTATAAGCTTTATCAAAAAGAAAAGTCTTCAGTCTAATCATAAAGGTAGAGAGGGTGTCCGCCTCCTGAGAAGAGCTTGATGCTAAAGGCTCTGCCTCCCGTTCTACTTCTGTGTGCTCTAGGAACCACAAGTAGACCTGCACTCTGAGAGCAAAGTGCTCTGTTGGGATGGTGAAGCACTATAAGGTCTTTAAGATATGATGGAGCCTTGTCATTAAGGGCTTTGTATGTTAGGAGAAGGATTTTAAATTATATTCTAGATTTTACAGGGAGCCAGTGGAGAGAAGATAATGTGGAGAGAAGCTAATATGGGAGAGATATGATCTCTCTTGCTTGCAGTGCTCTGGCTACAGCATATCAGATAGTCTACAGAGTATTTGCAGTGACATAGTTGAATGTCTTGTAAACTCCACCAGATGGAGCTCTTGTAATCCTCAGTGCTTGACTCTCCAAAAATGTAAAAATAAATCTTAAAGTTGTAAAATGCTTAAAATATGCATACATTTTGGAATAATGCTAAGGGAAATGTAGGTCCATGTTTTGGCAACAAAACTTGTTGTATTTAATATTGCATTTATTAAAACAATCTCCTGGAACCAAAACCAATGCTGAATTCTGTAAGAAAAAAAAATTTTTCATTCTGCCAGGAAACTATCACTTTCACTTTTGTGAATATTGTTTAAAGAAACAAAAACAAAAAAAATACCTACTCTCTAAAATGACAAT
Organism: Monopterus albus; assembly: GCF_001952655.1. Classification (NCBI taxonomy): domain Eukaryota; kingdom Metazoa; phylum Chordata; class Actinopteri; order Synbranchiformes; family Synbranchidae; genus Monopterus; species Monopterus albus. Next base: position 232,626 of record NW_018128362.1, read on the forward strand.
ATAAATGACTGTCTACTGTAACTACAGCTTTGTTTCACATTACTGTGCTGCATACAGACATTAATTCAACACATTCCTGGTCCAGCCGGTCCTCCATCTGGCTGGACTTTAACACTATTTCAGCTGCACACTGTTAACCTCTCCTTATCCTGCATGATTAGCACTGATCCCATACCTTGTGTCCTCTTGCTTCCTCTATTTTCATGTCTCCAATGCTCCTAAAAGAAAATCAGCACACACAAGACTATCTGGCAATGCTTATTAGTGAGTGTGTGTTATTTGGTGGTTTGGCAAAATTTGCTGCTTTCAGTCACGACTTAGGCCCCCGGCTCGTCATCTGAAGATGACTGTAAAAAACCTAGGGGTTTGACAACGACTCGAGACTTGACAACTAGATCAACTCAGTCGTAAAATCTAGTTTCTTTCACCTGAGGTTGTTAAGTAAAGTCAATTCATTTCTTTCTTTTAATGATTTTGAGATTGCAATCCATGCTTTTATAACCTCCAGACTTGACTATTGCAATGCATTATACCTTGATGCTGATCAGGTGTCTGTCACTTGTCTCCAAATGGCACAAAATGCTGTGGCTCATCTTCTAACAAGTACCAGGAAATTTGACCATATAACCCCGGTACTGGCCTCTCATCATTGGCTTCCAGTCCGTTTTAGAATTGACTTTGACTTTGATTTTTGTTTTTAAGGCTTTTAATGGTTTGGCCTACAAGATTGCTCAGAAGATCAAGCAAGTTTCTTTTAGAGGTTCCCAGGGCCAGATATAAACGCTGGGGTTGACTGTGCTTTTACTGTTGCAGCTCTTAAATTGTGGAATAGTTTGCCTCCCAATATTAGCTCATCTACAGACTTGATAACTTTTAAATCATCGGTTAAAACATATTTATTCACTTTGGCTTTTAATACATAATAATGTCTGATGCTTCCTTTTTTTAACTATTGATTCTGTGTAATTTGTGTGTTTATGTTCCTATCTAGTTTTATTCCTGTATTGATCTTATTTACTTTAGTTCTTACCTTGTCCTTGTAAAGTACTTTGGTCAACTGGACGTTGTTTTTAAAGTGCTATATAAATAAATTTTGATTTGATTTGATTTAGTTGCAGGCATGGATGGACTATGAGAAAAAGGGCCCCTGGTCACAGATGGGTAAAAGGTCTCATTGCAGTCCTTTTGTGTGTCTTTATGGTTATGGTCTCTTTGTAGTTGCTCTGCGTCTCACTGAGATGGTTTCATATCCCGCATCCTGTCTCAAAGTGATGCTGAAAAACTGGTCCATGCATTTGTTACTTCCAGGCTGGACTACTGCAACTCTTTACTATCAGGATGTCCCAATAATTCCCTAAAAAGCCTCCAGTTAATCCAAAATGCTGCAGCCAGAGTACTGACAGGAACTAGCAAGAGCAGGTTTACTTGTGGTTCCTAGAGTCCACAGAAGCAGAATGGGAGGCAGAGCCTTTAGCTATCAAGCTCCTCTCCTATGGAACCAACTCCCAGTCTCAGTTCGGGAGGTGGACACCCTCTCTACCTTTAAGATTAGACTTAAGACTTTCCTTTTTGATAAAGCTTATAGTTAGGGCTGGATCAGGTGACCCTGAGCCTTCCCTTAGTTATGCTGCTATAGACCTAGGCTGTTGGGGGACCCCATGATGCTCTGAGTTTCTTTCCCCTCCCCTCCTGCTCTCCTCTCCTCCCCTCCCCTCCCCTCTCCTCTCTCTCCCTATGCTTCTATAGGCCACCGTTACACATTACTAACTTTGTGTCTCCTCTTTCCCGTAGTGTGTCCTCTGTCTCTCCCTGTACCTTTCTGCAGGTTGCTCTGGCTCTGGAGCTCTACGTCTCTGACAAGCAGTCACCAGCCACATCAACCTGATCAGTGTTTGATTGTTGTGTCCTGTTGCTTTTCTTCTTTTCCTCTATCCACTCACCCCAACCGGTCGAGGCAGAAGGCCGCCCACCAAGAGCCGGGGTCTGTCGGAGGTTTTTTCCGTTAAAGGGAGTTTTTCCTCCCCACTGTTGCCAAGTGCTTGCTCAAGGGGGATTTGTTGAGTTTTCCCTATGTAATAATATTGATAACAGTAAGGTCTAGACCTTACTTTGTAAAGTGTCTTGAGATGACTTTTGTTGTGATTTGGTGCTATACAAATAAAATTTGATTTGATCCCTTTGTAGTCATTCTGTAACTGTGTGGTCATTTTGCATCTATATGTAGTTCTCTTGATGGAGTTCTATAAATTTCAAACAAGAAACTGTCACTTTATACACAAGCTCTGGCCCAGGTCCCCCTGAACTCTAGGGCCCCTGGGCTTGTGTCTGGTGATCCATCCATGGTTACAGGTAAGGCTTTGTCAGTGCCTGCTTAATCCAATCTGTCCATGATCCAATTATTCCAGGTTCAGTGTATGACTGTTTTGAGTAATTTGATAATGTTGACCTTGTTTTCAGCCAAACTATCACAACTTACACAACTTACATCACAAGCTCTGTGCAAATTAATGGTCACAGGGTACATACTCAATGAGTAGACTTGACAGTGCCCTAACACCATAGCTACAAGACTACTTCTCAACAAACATTAATAAAGTAGTGACTTATTTTTTACTATTATTAAATTATCAGTAAATATATGTGCAAAACATTGTCTATGCATCAGACATTTTGAACTGAATAAAATCAGGGGAAAATGTTTCATGCAAAGTCTTTTATTTATGAATAGTCTGCAGTACTGTACAATATAACACATACTTGTCTCTATTTATGACCATTTCTAATGATCTTAGCAAATATAGACAAATATGCCATCAAAAACAGCTCACTTTCATAGTAATCTAAAAAATACTTTTCTCTGTTTTAAATATGCAGCTTATCTTTTGAAAATAAAATATACATTTGAAATATAACAGCTGTTTATAGGATAGACTATATAGTACCAAATGTATATGCCAATACACTTCTCTGTGACTTCTTACACATTTCATGCACAAAAAAGAGAAAAAAAGATGCTGCACATATGGAAAAAAAGTTATACATATTTCTGTATGAAAATAGAAAATATCAAAGCAAGATGTGCACCAATAATCTATATCATGTTACAAAGAACTCACAGTACAAAATACCTATGAGAATGACCAGATAATATAATATCTGGAACACAGAGGTAAGGGTTCTGGGTTGGTAGGAGGACAAAGACAAAACCTCAGACTGAACTTCCACTGATGAACTCGAGTCACAGCCATTTCCATGCAAGTCTACAAGCAGATCTAGCATGTTCAACATCACATACAGCTGCATCAGTGTCAGGGTCAAACAAAAACATTAGAAGTTGCACTTTTAGCTCTGAATTTTGGCATTAAACCCAGTGAATGTTGATGTCCAATGCATAGCATAAAGTTTGGTTTGGTATGTTTTAAATTTTTTAATGTATTGCTACCACATAAGTCAAGTGAATAATTGCCTCTTATCTTTATCTTATAAAGTACTGATATGTCAACATTAAATTACTGAACATGTTCAAATACTGTGATAAGTATTGTAAAAGCTATTTTATGTACAGCATAACACAACAATATTAAGCATCCTCAGCTTAATATTTATTATTATTGCCAAAAATGCTACATTTTTTTTATGGAATTAAAATGAATTACTTACTGGTGTCCATTTAAATTAGGATGTGTAAACCAACAAAACTGGATGCCTTACACACAATGAGGTTCTCTGCAATCAATAAGCTACATCTATCATTTCCTGCAAACAAGCATTTTGGATATCACATAAACTGAAAAAAAAACCCTCAATGGTTAAATATAGACTTCTGTTAATGACAGGAAAAGATGGATTGCTGATGCTGATGGCACTGGAGAACAGGGACGGTGTGAACTTGAATTACTGTGAGTGTAATCTGAGTATTTGAAGACATTATCAGGTGCACACTGGTAATATAAAGCCACTAATCTCAACAATGCACATCTAATACTTGTAGCAAAAGATGGAGCTTTAAAGCAAATGTTTAAATGTGAGCAACTTTTTGAAATGGAGACTTACAACCTGTATATAACAACTCTACTGTTCTTGACTGAAACATTTCAAGGAGTGGTCTCATTGCAATCCAGGTTGTCTGAGTGCATTCTCTATAACATTAATATAAGAATAAAAAGCAGGGGGCTTCAATATTAGCAATAGACCAAAAGACTACTAAAAATCTAGTCTTAACATAGATAAGAAAATATAGATTTCTTCAGCAATTGAATTTGAATTTTTATATTCTAAATAAAATCTTAAACTCTTTCTTATATACATTTAGTGCAATACTGATTGTAATGCAATACTGTTTCCTTATTATTATTATTCCTGTTATATTTCTTTTGTTTGTTGAGCAGAAGCAGTTTTATATTCATATTGCAACACCCAAGCTCACACAGGAGAATGCAGAATGGGAATAATGAAATGTATTTTTCCAAAAGCAACATCAATGGAAGGAAGCTCATTTTCCTGGGCAAATAAACATTTTGAGAGGTGAAGAGACTGCAAGGTCCAGGATAACAAGGTTGAAAAGGCCTGAAGAACTGGCACTTGCAGGGACTTTATTTTGGCCGCAAAAATGTTCTAAAAGCACCAGAACAGTCAGTAATTTTGTGAGAAGTAATGCGTAACAACATTGCAGGGATCACAGCTGGCTAAACCAGGAGGTGAGATGAAAGCCGTTGTTATTGGAAAAAGCTGTTAATTTAACAGTGACAAGTCTCCACACTGGTGAAGTCAGTGTCAGAGGTTACACTCTCTCAACTCGACTGGGGTCATAGGTGTCTGATGAGACAAGAGAAAGAAATGATGACACAACATAATCAAAAACAAGTAAAGGAAATATAATTTGCTCTTACTGATGTGACCAATAAAGGAACAATTCAGCATTTTATGAAATGTGCTTACTTGCTTTGGCTACTAAAATGAAATGGAAGAGCAATTCTAATTTCATGTCTGTATGTTAAGTACAGAGCTGGAGCCAGGACATGGCTAGCATAAAAACTGGAAGCAGGCATGCAGCTATACCTCACCTCTAAAGCTCACTTTTCCACATTACTTTAACTTGTTTATGCACAGAAATGTAAAAACCGCACTTTAAGGATTCAGGAGGAAGTTACATGGTCAAACTATTTCTTGGTGAACAATAACTGGGCCAAACCTGTTAAGTCATCCCTTCTCATAAGGAAAAGTGACAAATATAGTGACTACACCTAACCCCAGAAAACTGCCAGTTTTATAACTCTGTTTGTGTGCAGGTGAAAAAAACAAGATAGATTTTCATTTGTGAGCTTTAGAGATGGTTATAGGTTAGTTGTTTCTATAGCCTCTAGTCTAGTATTTATGCTATGCTAGGCTAACTGCATGCTACCTTAAGCTTATATTTAAAATATATTGGCAAATATGCTTCTTCTGGTTTTTTGCCTAGAGTTAGCTCAAAAGGTCGACCCCCTCTCATGTCTGCACACAATATAAAGGAAGATAGAGATAGAATGCAGTTAGCTTACCTTTGCATATAAAGACATGGAAACAGCTAGTCTGCATTGTCAAAAGTTAAAAGAAAAACAGCCCTTCACTACTTAACAACCCCCCCACTAAAGAGCTTAATACTTAACACATCTCATTTGTTTATTCTGTACAAAAAACTAAATATAAAAACTATAGTTTGTGGTTTTATGTGGAGTTTCATGCATTCTGGGCCCCAGTCTTTATTTTATGTTAAGCAAATAAGCCTATTTTTCAAAACACTGAACTGTTCCCCTATCAGCAGTGTCACATTCATTGGTATTTGTAAATGGTTAATACCCGCACACTAAACCATGATGCTTGACTCTGGAGTCAAAATGAAACTACTGAATAGTTTATCTCTTAATTCCTTGATACACACCTGAGACAGAGAACACCTCCTCATCCTCCATGTTTGAGGGGCTGCAGGTCTCTGTGCTGAAGCTGAGTGGTAGTGTTATCTCTCTCTTAGGAACACTGCGAGGTTTAGGAAGCAGAGGAGGCTTCTGAAGCCTGGTGCGCTGCTTTGGTTTGGGTTTTTCTTCCTCTGCATTTTGACTCGATTCAGTTCTGCTGACTACTTCTGCATTCTGTCCATCACTCACCTTCACCAAATGCTTTTCTTTGTCATCTTTCCCAGTTTCCAGTTCCACGTCTCCTTCTGGCTTTTCAGTTTTTAATTCAACATCTACATCTTTACTCTCTTCAATGTGTGTAAGCTCAACCTTAGTCTCTTTTGTTTCTTCTTCTTGACTTTGCTTCTCCTTACATATCCCTTGTTTCAGTTCTTTAGGTTGGGAGTATTCTTCAGGATCTCCCAAAATGTCATATGTTTCATGTGAATTCTTGTGTTTATCTGAGATTTCCACCTCCTTCCTTCTTTCCACCAGCTTTTTCGCCTCTTCTTCCTGTTTCTCTTCAACATAATCAATCTTCTCTTGTTGAATCTCACTCTCATCTCCATCTCTATTTCTCTCCTCAAAATGAACATCTCCAGATTCTGAGCCCTCGAAACAGAGGGATCTTTTTTGAGACATTGTTTCCAGCCCTTTCAGACATGCCATTCTGTCTGTGGTTGACCTATCCAATGATGTAGCAGATAAAGATGCAGAAGAGCTTAGCTTATCTTGCATGGAGTCAGTCAGCTTGCATGCCACCCCTCTTCTCTTCTTCTCCCCACTGCACATGCTCAGTGCTAGCATCTTATCAGTAGTGACAGGCAGGGATAGAGGAAGCTTACTGGGTGGGAACTCAGGCAGGTCCAGTACTACTGCTGACTGAGTGTTGGGATCCTGGTTATCTTCACCATCATGGTTAGTGCTGTGCTTATATCTGTTACCTTCTTCTTGCTCCAAACTGGAACCTGTCTCCTCTGCCTCCTTAGTTTCTGCCTCTTGGACAATCAGAGACTCCACTTGGACTTGCTCACCTTGTCCTATCACCTGCTGTGTCTTTTCAGTTGGACTTAGTTCTTTCTCAGATTCAGGGGTGTCCATTTTGTCCTGGATATCCTCAGAGTGTTTGTCAGCCACACCCAAGGCCTCGACTGCAACGTCTATACCCAGGATCCGTGCTGCTCTCTGCTCAATAGACTCATTCTCGGGAATACCCTTTGCACATTTGACCTCATACAGGTTGCTGAGATCCTCTGCAGGTAAAGTATTGACTTTCTCCTGGATCAGTAAATCCTCCAAATGCTTATCTGCCATTGTTGACTCATCCTTATAGGTCAGTGGCTCAGAGATGGTGCATTTCTCATTGTCATCATCATCTTCAGAAGAAACAAAGGAAACCTTCCTTGTCTGCCTTGTGATATATGGTGAACCTTCTTTTTGTGGTGATCTTCTGCTTTCACTCCTGGTTCTACGGATATTTAAATTTACATCACCCCTGGATGCTGGGACTTTGTCTAATTTATGTGTACTCTCTGTATCAACCTCCAATTGAAGATCTTTATTTGAACTGTGCTCAGGGATACCACTGTTATTAGCCGTTCTGGTCTTCAACGAGAGCTGCACTGACTGACTAAGATCCTTACGATTAACTGGAGAAGGGGCTGAGAGTGAGCATTGCTTTGGCTCTCCAGAACCCCCAGGAATCTCTGTGTACACAGTCAGTCCCACATCCGTTAGCAAAGACTCATGAAGAACTGGGATATCCTGTCTATAGAGCCGGTTTGACGTATTGTGTGGGGGTAATGATAAGAGGCAGTTGTCTGTGGGGCCTGGGTTGAAGAGTATAGATAGCTCATTTGTTGGTGGCATGTTGGTGGCCTGTGACCTGGAGAAAACACTCCTCATGTTCATGGAATCTAGATCAACAGTAGAAGCCACGGACCTTGATCTGACTTTTATATTGGTGACTTTTTCTGTGTGCACTGGTGGAAGACTGATTGCTTCCCTACCTGGTTCTGGATAAATAGAGAAATGTGCTCCTGATTTAAAGTGGTCTAGTCTCTTCTTCACTCCAACAAGATAATCAGTGCACTGTCCCACACTGGGTCTCTTGCTGATTGTGTCTTCCATCTCCTTATTAATGCTCTCCAGTTCACCAATGGCATCACAGGGTCGTCGGTTCACTGGCTTTAAGAGAAACTGACCAAAGGTCACTTGCTCGGCACTCTCTGGGGGACTAGAACTGCTCCTCCTGGAAGAGGATGGCTGTTGGTCTCCTTTATCCCAGGCCTTGGATGGGGAGCATGGGTCCTGTTGTGAAGGTTGAAGTGGTGGCAGCTGTGTTTGACTTAGGCTGAGACGAGAGAAGGCGCTGTTGCTGGAGGGATGAAGGTTTTTCTGGCCTGCCATGGGGTAGCCATAAGAGATGCTACTTTCTGTCACTACACCACTGTCTGTGGTATTGTCTGAGGCAGACTGAACAGGTGCTTGTCCCTGAGGAGGACTCTGGGTTCCTGGACTTTTTATCACCGTCAAAGGTGAGCCAGTCTGGGTTTCCTGATTACGGTACTGGTTTCCTGGCCAAGATCCAGCATAGTACAACTCTTTGTCTTCACTAGCTTGGAGTGCCCAGGCATCTATAATCTCCTTCCTTAAAGGAGCCCTCTTGTAATTTCTCATTGAGGATCTGCTGCTGGTGTGAAAGTGAGTGTAGTGGGGTTTGATGGGCATCTCCTTCTCATACTTGTTTCGAATGTTTGGGGTCTCTTTGAGACTTACAGTGAAAGTCTCTGGGTTAGTGACAGTCAGGCTTGTAATTGTCTCATTATTGTTCTGATCTGCCACTAAGTCTTTGTTAATGTTACCTGGCATGTGAATTGGGACAGACACAAGGCAGAAGATGGTCTCACTCACTCTTCCTTTAGTATTCCTGTTGCTCTCCGGCCCTAAATCTCTGACAATTTTCTTTACTTGGGTTATGGTTTCCGCAATGTCTGAACTTGAACCCTGGTGTGAAGATGTTCTTATTAATGGGGTTTGGAAGGTTGAAGAGAGTGATGGAGGAGGACGTTGGTTTTTGGGATATCCATTGTTGCAGTTTAGGTCAGGTACTGGGAAGTTATCGACAATCTCTTTGTGCAAATCGCTGTGCCACCTGTTATTGTCATTGTTGAAGTCACTAGAAGACATCATACTAGCATCATTGCCCACTTTGGCTGTGATGAAAGGCCCCAGTGGCGGGGGCAAAAAGGCACTTTTGTCAAATGCGGGCTCTGACACGGTGACACTGGGAAGCTCGTTGCAGATGTGGCGGATCTTGTCAGCATCCGTCAGGGAGTTGCCACCGAGGGCTGAGGAAACATGGCGGATTCGAGAGTCATCAAAGGGGATATACTGAACCCCTCTGCTAGGGCGCTCCTGGGTAGTATATACAGGGTAAACCTGCTTCTGGCTGGACATACACCTCTCTTTCTGGGGATCAGGCCAGGAACCTGCTGGATGTCTGGTGAACCAGTGGGAGCCATCTGAAGCCACTTGTATTTTGTGGTACACATCACCTCTGTACCTACAAGTAAAGATAACACAGATGCACTTTCTAAGAAACATTAACTTCAACAAAACTAAATGGAATAAACAAGGTGAAAGTCTGAGAAATAATTAGTGATGTCAGTCAATGTAATTATACTCCAATGTCTATTGTGTTAAGAACTACTCACTCAATTTCAGAATACAACAGACTTTATCTTCATTGCAGGGGGACATATATAACTACAGAAATGCATTGTCTGATCAAAATGTGTATGGATGCTGAGTACTGATAGATTGCCCAGAAAATGCTGAAAATTTTGATACCTGAATGGTTTTGCTAGCTGGAAGTATGCTGACATAGAATTTCCCCATTTAAATGGGGCAAAACTTTCAAAATAAAGTTAAATATTTCAAAGGTATAAGGTTTAAAAAAAATCCTTACGACAAGCATGAATGTCCTTGAAGAGCTAAACATTTTGATACCTGAAAGTATGCTGAAGTAGAATTTCCCCCATTCATTTGTATGGGGCAAGATTTTCAAAATAAAGCTAAATATTTCAAAAGTATGAAGTTTAGAAAAATTCTGCATAGAAGCATGAATGTCCTTGGAGAGCTGAACATTTTAATACCTGAAATAGCTGAAAGTATGCTGAAGTAGAATTTCCCATTCATTTGAATGGGGCAAAACTTTTGAAATAAAGTTAAATATTACAAAGGTATAAGGTCTAAAAAAATGCTTAGGACAAGCATGAATGTCCTTGAAGAGCTGAACATTTTGATAGCTGAAAATATGATGAAGTAGAATTTCTCCATTTGTTTGAATGGTGTAAAAATTTTCAGAATAAAGCTAAATATTTCAAAAGTATGAAGTTTGGAAAAATTCTGAAGTGAAGCATGAATGTCCTTGAAGAGCTGAACATTTCATACCTGAAATAGCTGAAAGTATGTTGAAGTAGAATTTCCTAATTCATTTGAATGGGGCAAAACTTTCTAAATAAAGCTAAATATTTCAACGGTATAAGGTTTAGAACAATCCTTACAACAAGCATGAATGTCCTTGAAGAACTGAACATTTTGATAGCTAAAAATATGCTGAAGTAGAATTTCCCCATTCATTTGAATGGTGAGAATTTTTTAAAGTAAAGCTAAATATTTCAAAAGGCTGAAGTTTATAAAAATTCTGAATAGGAGCATTAATGTCCTTGAAGAGTTCCAACATTTTGATAGCTGAAAGTATGATGAGTGTAGAATTTCCCATTCATTTGAATGGGGCACAACTTTCAAAATAAAGCTAAATATTTTAAAATTGTGATGTTTTGAAAAATTGTGAATAGAAGCATGAACGTCCTTGAAGAGCTGAACATTTTGATACCTGAAAGTATGCTGAAGTACAATTTTCCCATTATTTTGAATAGGGGAAATTTTTCAAAAGAAAGCTAAATATTTCAGAAGTGTGAAGTGAAGGAAAATTCTGAGTCAAAGCATGACTGTCCTGGGAGAGCTGAACATTTTGACAGCTGAAATACTTGAAAGTATGCTTAATCAGAACTTTTCAAAACTTCATGCTTTTTTAAATATTTTGCTTTGTTTTGAAAATCTTGCCCTATTCAAATGAATGGGAGAAATTCCACTTCAGCATATTTTCAGCTTTCTCAGCTATCAAAATGTTCAGCTCTTCAGAATTTTTCTAAACTTCATACCTTTGAAATATTTAGCTTTATTTTGAAAACCTTGCCCCATTCAAATGAATGGGGAAATTCTACTTCAGCATACCTTCAGCTATTAAAATGTTCAGCTCTTCAAGGACATTCATGCTTCTATTCACAATTTTTCAAAACATCACACTTTTAAAATATTTAGCTTTATTTTGAAAGTTTTGCCCCATTCAAATGAATTGGGAAAATTCTACTTCAGCATACTTTCAGGTATCAAAATGTTCAGCTCTTCAAGGACATTCATGTTTCTCTTCAGAATTTTTCTAAACTTCACACTTTTGAAATATTTAGCTTTATTTTGAAAATCTTGCTCCATTCAAATGAATTGGGAAAATTCTACTTCAGCATACGTTCAGCTAGCAAAACCATTCAGGTCTCAAAATGTTCAGCATTTTCAGTGCGATATTTCAGCACTCAGCATCCATACGCATTTTCTTCAGAAAATGCATTTCTCTAGTTATTATTATTTATTTTAATCAAAATGTTCAGCTCTTCAAGGGCATTTATACTATTACTCAGAAGTTTTCTAAATTTCATACTTTTAAAATATTTAGCTTTATTTTGAAAATCTCATCGCATTCAAACGAATGGGAAAATTCTACAACATACTTTCAGCTATCAAAATGTTCAGCTCTTCAAGGAAATTCATGCTACTATCCAGACGTTTTCTAAACATCAAACCTTTTAAAATATTGTTTTATTTTGAAAATCTTGCCCCATTCTAATGAATGGGGAAATTCAACTTTAGCACACTTCAGCTATTTCAGGTATCAAAATGTTAAGCTCTTCAAGCACATTCATGTTTCCATTCAAAATTTTTCTAAACTTCATACTTTTAAAATATTCAGCTTTATTCTGAAAATTTTGCCCCATTCAAATGAAATGGGAAATTCAAGTTCAGCATACTTTCAACTATTTCAGGTATCAAAATGTTAAGCTCTTCAAGCACATTCATGTTTCCATTCAAAATTTTTCTAAACTTCATACTTTTAAAATATTCAGCTTTATTCTGAAAATTTTGCCCCATTCAAATGAAATGGGAAATTCAAGTTCAGCATACTTTCAACTATTTCAGGTATCAAAATGATCAGCTCTTCAAGGACATTCATGCTTCTATTCAGAATTTTTCAAAACTTCATACTTTTGAAATATTTAGCTTTATTCTGAAAATTCTGCCCCATTCAAATGAATGGGGAAAAATCTACTTCAGTTTGAATGGATGCTGAATCAGCATCCATACAATAAATAAGGTTTGGAAAAAAAGTGTGGCTGCATAGCATCCACACAATAATAAATCATTGAATAACATAATATGGATGCGGAGTCAGCATCCATACAATAAATAAGATTTGGAAAAAAAGAATGTGGCTGCATAGCTTCCACACAATAATAAATCATTGGATGACATGGTATAGATGCTGATTCAGCATCCATACAATAATTGGAGAACATAGTATAGATGCTGAATCGGCATCCATACAACCATCAACAGTGAGATGAGTACAGCATCTCTCTTGTTAATAATGGCATGAATGCCTGCTGTATTTTTGTTCAAAAATGTTTGTTTTGCAATTCTTTCAGCAATACATTTCTTGCATTAAAATGATTTATTTTATTCTCTTGTTTACACTGCAGAATATCATTGTAATGTAAATAAATGTTAAATAAAATTATCTTTAAGATATATGGAAAAAAAATTACAAATTTACCTGTAGTCAACAGCAATTTCACCATATCCCTGGCACCCCCCTGCCATTATAGGAGCTCTTTTATATGATGGAGGAGGGATGTATCCTGGAGGTCCAGAGTCCAATACAAAATAATTCAGCTGGGGGTCACCTGTCCTTGATATAGGAAGTGGTGTTCTGTCCCTGGCCTGGGGAATGGCTGAGTCTCTGCCAGACAACACTTCACAGCTTCCCCTGATCTGCTGGTGCATCTCATAGGAGGGAGGTCTGGGGGGTCGAGTGAAGCGGGGCTTTGGTGTCATTGAGAGTTGGTTGGCACTGGCTGGGCTGCCCTTCTCCAGCCAGCGGGGGGGCCGGT
>NW_018128362.1:245966-246344 GCF_001952655.1 Monopterus albus
CCCCTGCCATTCTCCAGCCAGCGGGGGGCCCGGTAAAGGTTGTGTTGTGTCTGCGGTTGGCCACTGACCCGCCTGAACAGTTCCTGACCAGATGAGGCTATGTCCACATATTGCAGGCTCTCAGGCTGCAGCATCCTGGGCAGGGACTGAGATTTGGCTTTGGTCTTGGGGTGGATTGCCATGCCCTCTGGTGTCCTGGCATGGAGCCACTGTTGCTCCTGTATCCAACGTTCACCATCACTCTGTGACAACTGGCGGCGAAAGCTCATAGCAGGGCGCCACCCATCTGTCCCAAGGCTCTGGCACTTTCTCTCAGTCATCATCCTCCACTGATGGAGAGAAGCCTCTCGCTCTCTGGAACTGGACTGAGCCTGAACT
>NW_018128362.1:246409-247902 GCF_001952655.1 Monopterus albus
TGAGGCCCCTCTGGCCTTATGTAACCTTCCTGTCCTACTCCACTGGGCTCTCGGAAATCAGCATAATCCAGCAGCACAGTGAAGTCCTGGCCTCTTCTCCTCCAGTAGGACACATCCTTTGACTGTGACTGTGGACCTCTACTGCCATCACAAAACCTGAAGGGAAACATATCCAAGTAAAGGCAGTGATATGCTTCAACAAATTGTTTCCCAAGTGGTCAAACATCTGAAGGCCTCTGCTCTTGCCATTATCTAAGTCAAAATGAAGCAATTGTGTCCACCAATTTTTTTTTTACTCTCCAAATCCATCAATCAGGCAAGCATGCTCACTGTACACAGCAACTGACTTGGTCTAATAAGTCAGGGTCGGCGCATAAAGCTGCCGATGATGTCATGGGGTGAACTCAATTATAGAGCCAGACGAAAATAAGTGAAACACTGTCTTTAATAAGAGCACTGGTAACAAAACGATACAGAAAACTACGTAAACTCAAAACACACTCGTTTGTGTATTATCGACCTGAGAGAGGTCAGAGAGGGGAGTCTGATAGTCAATACACAGAAAAACACAAGCAGAAACAGAGGGCTAGGCAAAACTCAGTGGTTAAACAGAAATCCGGGGTCAGAGCTGGAATCACATCTCTGGGGCATAATAAACACATTACACAATGACACTATCGCTGTTATTTCGAAATTTCCCCGAAGACAGACCAACAATTTAGAGGATGTCACTGACATCCTCTAAATTTAAAAATTTATTTAAAAATTAAATCAGGCTCAGTCCAGTTCCAGTTCTTCCTATTCCACTGTTCTTTAGCATCTACTCTTAGTAAATAAGCATAATCTCAGTAAACCAGCTCTTATTATACAGTATCTAGGAGAGGATGTTTGATACAGCATGATGCAAAGAGTCTTTGCATATAGCCAGATCATTTCAAGCTATTTGTGGAGTGACTGGCCGACAAACAAGACACAAACACGTGTGTACACTCCCTCGATCATCACCGGCAATGGATGTTTGCTGGGGGAGGGGTATGGAGCCAAGGCAGAGACTTAAAATTTTACATATGCTGCATGCTCGCTCTCATGCATTCAGATCAGGCGATGAGACGAAGTACAAAGCTGCGAAGTACAGACTGAGGAAAGCCATCACAGCGGCCAAGAGGCAGTACAGAGAGAAGCTGAATGGCTTCTATTCTACTGCTGACTTGGGACGGATGTGGCAAGGCCTGCAGCACATCATAGACTACAGGACCACCACCAGCATCATCAGCTCCACAGACAGCCTGCCGGATGACCTAAACACCTTCTACACCCGCTTTGAGACCTCCAGCCACAACACAGAGAGGAGGCACACAGAGACTGAGACCACTCAACCCGCCACCTCCCCTCCACTAACTGTCTCACCAGCCCAGGTACACACAGTCCTGAGGAAGATCAATCCCCGCAAAGCAGCAGGACTGGACAACATTCCTGGGCGGGCTCTCAGGGCA